>NW_027179955.1:0-33294 GCF_036669925.1 Montipora capricornis | reverse complement strand
GTATAAGTCCAACCACAGTGTGGATGTATAAGTCCAACCACAGTGTGGATGTATAAGTCCAACCACAGTGTGGATGTATAAGTCCAACCACAGTGTGGATGTATAAGTCCAACCACAGTGTGGATGTATAAGTCCAACCACAGTGTGGATGTATAAGTCCAACCACAGTGTGGATGTATAAGTCCAACCACAGTGTGGATGTATAAGTCCAACCACAGTGTGGATGTATAAGTCCAACCACAGTGTGGATGTATAAGTCCAACCACAGTGTGGATGTATAAGTCCAACCACAGTGTGGATGTATAAGTCCAACCACAGTGTGGATGTATAAGTCCAACCACAGTGTGGATGTATAAGTCCAACCACAGTGTGGATGTATAAGTCCAACCACAGTGTGGATGTATAAGTCCAACCACAGTGTGGATGTATAAAACCAACCACAGTGTGGATGTATAAGTCCAACCACAGTGTGGATGTATAAGTCCAACCACAGTGTGGATGTATAAGTCCAACCACAGTGTGGATGTATAAGTCCAACCACAGTGTGGATGTATAAGTCCAACCACAGTGTGGATGTATAAGTCCAACCACAGTGTGGATGTATAAGTCCAACCACAGTGTGGATGTATAAGTCCAACCACAGTGTGGATGTATAAGTCCAACCACAGTGTGGATGTATAAGTCCAACCACAGTGTGGATGTATAGTGCACCACAGTGTGGATGTATAAGTCCAACCACAGTGTGGATGTATAAGTCCAACCACAGTGTGGATGTATAAGTCCAACCACAGTGTGGATGTATAAGTCCAACCACAGTGTGGATGTATAAGTCCAACCACAGTGTGGATGTATAAGTCCAACCACAGTGTGGATGTATAAGTCCAACCACAGTGTGGATGTATAAGTCCAACCACAGTGTGGATGTATAAGTCCAACCACAGTGTGGATGTATAAGTCCAACCACAGTGTGGATGTATAAGTCCAACCACAGTGTGGATGTATAAGTCCAACCACAGTGTGGATGTATAAGTCCAACCACAGTGTGGATGTATAAGTCCAACCACAGTGTGGATGTATAAGTCCAACCACAGTGTGGATGTATAAGTCCAACCACAGTGTGGATGTATAAGTCCAACCACAGGTGGATGTATAAGTCCAACCACAGTGTGGATGTATAAGTCCAACCACAGTGTGGATGTATAAGTCCAACCACAGTGTGGATGTATAAGTCCAACCACAGTGTGGATGTATAAGTCCAACCACAGTGTGGATGTATAAGTCCAACCACAGTGTGGATGTATAAGTCCAACCACAGTGTGGATGTATAAGTCCAACCACAGTGTGGATGTATAAGTCCAACCACAGTGTGGATGTATAAGTCCAACCACAGTGTGGATGTATAAGTCCAACCACAGTGTGGATGTATAAGTCCAACCACAGTGTGGATGTATAAGTCCAACCACAGTGTGGATGTATAAGTCCAACCACAGTGTGGATGTATAAGTCCAACCACAGTGTGGATGTATAAGTCCAACCACAGTGTGGATGTATAAGTCCAACCACAGTGTGGATGTATAAGTCCAACCACAGTGTGGATGTATAAGTCCACCACAGTGTGGATGTATAAGTCCAACCACAGTGTGGATGTATAAGTCCAACCACAGTGTGGATGTATAAGTCCAACCACAGTGTGGATGTATAAGTCCAACCACAGTGTGGATGTATAAGTCCAACCACAGTGTGGATGTATAAGTCCAACCACAGTGTGGATGTATTCTTCCAACCACAGTGTGGATGTATAAGTCCAACCACAGTGTGGATGTATAAGTCCAACCACAGTGTGGATGTATAAGTCCAACCACAGTGTGGATGTATAAGTCCAACCACAGTGTGGATGTATAAGTCCAACCACAGTGTGGATGTATAAGTCCAACCACAGTGTGGATGTATAAGTCCAACCACAGTGTGGATGTATAAGTCCAACCACAGTGTGGATGTATAAGTCCAACCACAGTGTGGATGTATAAGTCCAACCACAGTGTGGATGTATAAGTCCAACCACAGTGTGGATGTATAAGTCCAACCAAAGTGTGGATGTATAAGTCCAACCACAGTGTGGATGTATAAGTCCAACCACAGTGTGGATGTATAAGTCCAACCACAGTGTGGATGTATAAGTCCAACCACAGTGTGGATGTATAAGTCCAACCACAGTGTGGATGTATAAGTCCAACCACAGTGTGGATGTATAAGTCCAACCACAGTGTGGATGTATAAGTCCAACCACAGTGTGGATGTATAAGTCCAACCACAGTGTGGATGTATAAGTCCAACCACAGTGTGGATGTATAAGTCCAACCACAGTGTGGATGTATAAGTCCAACCACAGTGTGGATGTATAAGTCCAACCACAGTGTGGATGTATAAGTCCAACCACAGTGTGGATGTATAAGTCCAACCACAGTGTGGATGTATAAGTCCAACCACAGTGTGGATGTATAAGTCCAACCACAGTGTGGATGTATAAGTCCAACCACAGTGTGGATGTATAAGTCCAACCACAGTGTGGATGTATAAGTCCAACCACAGTGTGGATGTATAAGTCCAACCACAGTGTGGATGTATAAGTCCAACCACAGTGTGGATGTATAAGTCCAACCACAGTGTGGATGTATAAGTCCAACCACAGTGTGGATGTATAAGTCCAACCACAGTGTGGATGTATAAGTCCAACCACAGTGTGGATGTATAAGTCCAACCACAGTGTGGATGTATAAGTCCAACCACAGTGTGGATGTATAAGTCCAACCACAGTGTGGATGTATAAGTCCAACCACAGTGTGGATGTATAAGTCCAACCACAGTGTGGATGTATAAGTCCAACCACAGTGTGGATGTATAAGTCCAACCACAGTGTGGATGTATAAGTCCAACCACAGTGTGGATGTATAAGTCCAACCACAGTGTGGATGTATAAGTCCAACCACAGTGTGGATGTATAAGTCCAACCACAGTGTGGATGTATAAGTCCAACCACAGTGTGGATGTATAAGTCCAACCACAGTGTGGATGTATAAGTCCAACCACAGTGTGGATGTATAAGTCCAACCACAGTGTGGATGTATAAGTCCAACCACAGTGTGGATGTATAAGTCCAACCACAGAGTGGATGTATAAGTCCAACCACAGTGTGGATGTATAAGTCCAACCACAGTGTGGATGTATAAGTCCAACCACAGTGTGGATGTATAAGTCCAACCACAGTGTGGATGTATAAGTCCAACCACAGTGTGGATGTATAAGTCCAACCACAGTGTGGATGTATAAGTCCAACCACAGTGTGGATGTATAAGTCCAACCACAGTGTGGATGTATAAGTCCAACCACAGTGTGGATGTATAAGTCCAACCACAGTGTGGATGTATAAGTCCAACCACAGTGTGGATGTATAAGTCCAACCACAGTGTGGATGTATAAGTCCAACCACAGTGTGGATGTATAAGTCCAACCACAGTGTGGATGTATAAGTCCAACCACAGTGTGGATGTATAAGTCCAACCACAGTGTGGATGTATAAGTCCAACCACAGTGTGGATGTATAAGTCCAACCACAGTGTGGATGTATAAGTCCAACCACAGTGTGGATGTATAAGTCCAACCACAGTGTGGATGTATAAGTCCAACCACAGTGTGGATGTAAGTCCAACCACAGTGTGGATGTATAAGTCCAACCACAGTGTGGATGTATAAGTCCAACCACAGTGTGGATGTATAAGTCCAACCACAGTGTGGATGTATAAGTCCAACCACAGTGTGGATGTATAAGTCCAACCACAGTGTGGATGTATAAGTCCAACCACAGTGTGGATGTATAAGTCCAACCACAGTGTGGATGTATAAGTCCAACCACAGTGTGGATGTATAAGTCCAACCACAGTGTGGATGTATAAGTCCAACCACAGTGTGGATGTATAAGTCCAACCACAGTGTGGATGTATAAGTCCAACCACAGTGTGGATGTATAAGTCCAACCACAGTGTGGATGTAAAGTCCAACCACAGTGTGGATGTATAAGTCCAACCACAGTGTGGATGTATAAGTCCAACCACAGTGTGGATGTATAAGTCCAACCACAGTGTGGATGTATAAGTCCAACCACAGTGTGGATGTATAAGTCCAACCACAGTGTGGATGTATAAGTCCAACCACAGTGTGGATGTATAAGTCCAACCACAGTGTGGATGTATAAGTCCAACCACAGTGTGGATGTATAAGTCCAACCACAGTGTGGATGTATAAGTCCAACCACAGTGTGGATGTATAAGTCCAACCACAGTGTGGATGTATAAGTCCAACCACAGTGTGGATGTATAAGTCCAACCACAGTGTGGATGTATAAGTCCAACCACAGTGTGGATGTATAAGTCCAACCACAGTGTGGATGTATAAGTCCAACCACAGTGTGGATGTATAAGTCCAACCACAGTGGATGTAAAAGTCCAACCACAGTGTGGATGTATAAGTCCAACCACAGTGTGGATGTATAAGTCCAACCACAGTGTGGATGTATAAGTCCAACCACAGTGTGGATGTATAAGTCCAACCACAGTGTGGATGTATAAGTCCAACCACAGTGTGGATGTATAAGTCCAACCACAGTGTGGATGTATAAGTCCAACCACAGTGTGGATGTATAAGTCCAACCACAGTGTGGATGTATAAGTCCAACCACAGTGTGGATGTATAAGTCCAACCACAGTGTGGATGTATAAGTCCAACCACAGTGTGGATGTATAAGTCCAACCACAGTGTGGATGTATAAGTCCAACCACAGTGTGGATGTATAAGTCCAACCACAGTGTGGATGTATAAGTCCAACCACAGTGTGGATGTATAAGTCCAACCACAGTGTGGATGTATAAGTCCAACCACAGTGTGGATGTATAAGTCCAACCACAGTGTGGATGTATAAGTCCAACCACAGTGTGGATGTATAAGTCCAACCACAGTGTGGATGTATAAGTCCAACCACAGTGTGGATGTATAAGTCCAACCACAGTGTGGATGTATAAGTCCAACCACAGTGTGGATGTATAAGTCCAACCACAGTGTGGATGTATAAGTCCAACCACAGTGTGGATGTATAAGTCCAACCACAGTGTGGATGTATAAGTCCAACCACAGTGTGGATGTATAAGTCCAACCACAGTGTGGATGTATAAGTCCAACCACAGTGTGGATGTATAAGTCCAACCACAGTGTGGATGTATAAGTCCAACCACAGTGTGGATGTATAAGTCCAACCACAGTGTGGATGTATCCAACCACAGTGTGGATGTATAAGTCCAACCACAGTGTGGATGTATAAGTCCAACCACAGTGTGGATGTATAAGTCCAACCACAGTGTGGATGTATAAGTCCAACCACAGTGTGGATGTATAAGTCCAACCACAGTGTGGATGTATAAGTCCAACCACAGTGTGGATGTATAAGTCCAACCACAGTGTGGATGTATAAGTCCAACCACAGTGTGGATGTATAAGTCCAACCACAGTGTGGATGTATAAGTCCAACCACAGTGTGGATGTATAAGTCCAACCACAGTGTGGATGTATAAGTCCAACCACAGTGTGGATGTATAAGTCCAACCACAGTGTGGATGTATAAGTCCAACCACAGTGTGGATGTATAAGTCCAACCACAGTGTGGATGTATAAGTCCAACCACAGTGTGGATGTATAAGTCCAACCACAGTGTGGATGTATAAGTCCAACCACAGTGTGGATGTATAAGTCCAACCACAGTGTGGATGTATAAGTCCAACCACAGTGTGGATGTATAAGTCCAACCACAGTGTGGATGTATAAGTCCAACCACAGTGTGGATGTATAAGTCCAACCACAGTGTGGATGTATAAGTCCAACCACAGTGTGGATGTATAAGTCCAACCACAGTGTGGATGTATAAGTCCAACCACAGTGTGGATGTATAAGTCCAACCACAGTGTGGATGTATAAGTCCAACCACAGTGTGGATGTATAAGTCCAACCACAGTGTGGATGTATAAGTCCAACCACAGTGTGGATGTATAAGTCCAACCACAGTGTGGATGTATAAGTCCAACCACAGTGTGGATGTATAAGTCCAACCACAGTGTGGATGTATAAGTCCAACCACAGTGTGGATGTATAAGTCCAACCACAGTGTGGATGTATAAGTCCAACCACAGTGTGGATGTATAAGTCCAACCACAGTGTGGATGTATAAGTCCAACCACAGTGTGGATGTATAAGTCCAACCACAGTGTGGATGTATAAGTCCAACCACAGTGTGGATGTATAAGTCCAACCACAGTGTGGATGTATAAGTCCAACCACAGTGTGGATGTATAAGTCCAACCACAGTGTGGATGTATAAGTCCAACCACAGTGTGGATGTATAAGTCCAACCACAGTGTGGATGTATAAGTCCAACCACAGTGTGGATGTATAAGTCCAACCACAGTGTGGATGTATAAGTCCAACCACAGTGTGGATGTATAAGTCCAACCACAGTGTGGATGTATAAGTCCAACCACAGTGTGGATGTATAAGTCCAACCACAGTGTGGATGTATAAGTCCAACCACAGTGTGGATGTATAAGTCCAACCACAGTGTGGATGTATAAGTCCAACCACAGTGTGGATGTATAAGTCCAACCACAGTGTGGATGTATAAGTCCAACCACAGTGTGGATGTATAAGTCCAACCACAGTGTGGATGTATAAGTCCAACCACAGTGTGGATGTATAAGTCCAACCACAGTGTGGATGTATAAGTCCAACCACAGTGTGGATGTATAAGTCCAACCACAGTGTGGATGTATAAGTCCAACCACAGTGTGGATGTATAAGTCCAACCACAGTGTGGATGTATAAGTCCAACCACAGTGTGGATGTATAAGTCCAACCACAGTGTGGATGTATAAGTCCAACCACAGTGTGGATGTATAAGTCCAACCACAGTGTGGATGTATAAGTCCAACCACAGTGTGGATGTATAAGTCCAACCACAGTGTGGATGTATAAGTCCAACCACAGTGTGGATGTATAAGTCCAACCACAGTGTGGATGTATAAGTCCAACCACAGTGTGGATGTATAAGTCCAACCACAGTGTGGATGTATAAGTCCAACCACAGTGTGGATGTATAAGTCCAACCACAGTGTGGATGTATAAGTCCAACCACAGTGTGGATGTATAAGTCCAACCACAGTGTGGATGTATAAGTCCAACCACAGTGTGGATGTATAAGTCCAACCACAGTGTGGATGTATAAGTCCAACCACAGTGTGGATGTATAAGTCCAACCACAGTGTGGATGTATAAGTCCAACCACAGTGTGGATGTATAAGTCCAACCACAGTGTGGATGTATAAGTCCAACCACAGTGTGGATGTATAAGTCCAACCACAGTGTGGATGTATAAGTCCAACCACAGTGTGGATGTATAAGTCCAACCACAGTGTGGATGTATAAGTCCAACCACAGTGTGGATGTATAAGTCCAACCACAGTGTGGATGTATAAGTCCAACCACAGTGTGGATGTATAAGTCCAACCACAGTGTGGATGTATAAGTCCAACCACAGTGTGGATGTATAAGTCCAACCACAGTGTGGATGTATAAGTCCAACCACAGTGTGGATGTATAAGTCCAACCACAGTGTGGATGTATAAGTCCAACCACAGTGTGGATGTATAAGTCCAACCACAGTGTGGATGTATAAGTCCAACCACAGTGTGGATGTATAAGTCCAACCACAGTGTGGATGTATAAGTCCAACCACAGTGTGGATGTATAAGTCCAACCACAGTGTGGATGTATAAGTCCAACCACAGTGTGGATGTATAAGTCCAACCACAGTGTGGATGTATAAGTCCAACCACAGTGTGGATGTATAAGTCCAACCACAGTGTGGATGTATAAGTCCAACCACAGTGTGGATGTATAAGTCCAACCACAGTGTGGATGTATAAGTCCAACCACAGTGTGGATGTATAAGTCCAACCACAGTGTGGATGTATAAGTCCAACCACAGTGTGGATGTATAAGTCCAACCACAGTGTGGATGTATAAGTCCAACCACAGTGTGGATGTATAAGTCCAACCACAGTGTGGATGTATAAGTCCAACCACAGTGTGGATGTATAAGTCCAACCACAGTGTGGATGTATAAGTCCAACCACAGTGTGGATGTATAAGTCCAACCACAGTGTGGATGTATAAGTCCAACCACAGTGTGGATGTATAAGTCCAACCACAGTGTGGATGTATAAGTCCAACCACAGTGTGGATGTATAAGTCCAACCACAGTGTGGATGTATAAGTCCAACCACAGTGTGGATGTATAAGTCCAACCACAGTGTGGATGTATAAGTCCAACCACAGTGTGGATGTATAAGTCCAACCACAGTGTGGATGTATAAGTCCAACCACAGTGTGGATGTATAAGTCCAACCACAGTGTGGATGTATAAGTCCAACCACAGTGTGGATGTATAAGTCCAACCACAGTGTGGATGTATAAGTCCAACCACAGTGTGGATGTATAAGTCCAACCACAGTGTGGATGTATAAGTCCAACCACAGTGTGGATGTATAAGTCCAACCACAGTGTGGATGTATAAGTCCAACCACAGTGTGGATGTATAAGTCCAACCACAGTGTGGATGTATAAGTCCAACCACAGTGTGGATGTATAAGTCCAACCACAGTGTGGATGTATAAGTCCAACCACAGTGTGGATGTATAAGTCCAACCACAGTGTGGATGTATAAGTCCAACCACAGTGTGGATGTATAAGTCCAACCACAGTGTGGATGTATAAGTCCAACCACAGTGTGGATGTATAAGTCCAACCACAGTGTGGATGTATAAGTCCAACCACAGTGTGGATGTATAAGTCCAACCACAGTGTGGATGTATAAGTCCAACCACAGTGTGGATGTATAAGTCCAACCACAGTGTGGATGTATAAGTCCAACCACAGTGTGGATGTATAAGTCCAACCACAGTGTGGATGTATAAGTCCAACCACAGTGTGGATGTATAAGTCCAACCACAGTGTGGATGTATAAGTCCAACCACAGTGTGGATGTATAAGTCCAACCACAGTGTGGATGTATAAGTCCAACCACAGTGTGGATGTATAAGTCCAACCACAGTGTGGATGTATAAGTCCAACCACAGTGTGGATGTATAAGTCCAACCACAGTGTGGATGTATAAGTCCAACCACAGTGTGGATGTATAAGTCCAACCACAGTGTGGATGTATAAGTCCAACCACAGTGTGGATGTATAAGTCCAACCACAGTGTGGATGTATAAGTCCAACCACAGTGTGGATGTATAAGTCCAACCACAGTGTGGATGTATAAGTCCAACCACAGTGTGGATGTATAAGTCCAACCACAGTGTGGATGTATAAGTCCAACCACAGTGTGGATGTATAAGTCCAACCACAGTGTGGATGTATAAGTCCAACCACAGTGTGGATGTATAAGTCCAACCACAGTGTGGATGTATAAGTCCAACCACAGTGTGGATGTATAAGTCCAACCACAGTGTGGATGTATAAGTCCAACCACAGTGTGGATGTATAAGTCCAACCACAGTGTGGATGTATAAGTCCAACCACAGTGTGGATGTATAAGTCCAACCACAGTGTGGATGTATAAGTCCAACCACAGTGTGGATGTATAAGTCCAACCACAGTGTGGATGTATAAGTCCAACCACAGTGTGGATGTATAAGTCCAACCACAGTGTGGATGTATAAGTCCAACCACAGTGTGGATGTATAAGTCCAACCACAGTGTGGATGTATAAGTCCAACCACAGTGTGGATGTATAAGTCCAACCACAGTGTGGATGTATAAGTCCAACCACAGTGTGGATGTATAAGTCCAACCACAGTGTGGATGTATAAGTCCAACCACAGTGTGGATGTATAAGTCCAACCACAGTGTGGATGTATAAGTCCAACCACAGTGTGGATGTATAAGTCCAACCACAGTGTGGATGTATAAGTCCAACCACAGTGTGGATGTATAAGTCCAACCACAGTGTGGATGTATAAGTCCAACCACAGTGTGGATGTATAAGTCCAACCACAGTGTGGATGTATAAGTCCAACCACAGTGTGGATGTATAAGTCCAACCACAGTGTGGATGTATAAGTCCAACCACAGTGTGGATGTATAAGTCCAACCACAGTGTGGATGTATAAGTCCAACCACAGTGTGGATGTATAAGTCCAACCACAGTGTGGATGTATAAGTCCAACCACAGTGTGGATGTATAAGTCCAACCACAGTGTGGATG
The DNA here is from genome assembly GCF_036669925.1 of Montipora capricornis. NCBI lineage: Eukaryota > Metazoa > Cnidaria > Anthozoa > Scleractinia > Acroporidae > Montipora > Montipora capricornis. The sequence goes on along the minus strand of NW_027179955.1, from coordinate 22,931 downwards.
TATAAGTCCAACCACAGTGTGGATGTATAAGTCCAACCACAGTGTGGATGTATAAGTCCAACCACAGTGTGGATGTATAAGTCCAACCACAGTGTGGATGTATAAGTCCAACCACAGTGTGGATGTATAAGTCCAACCACAGTGTGGATGTATAAGTCCAACCACAGTGTGGATGTATAAGTCCAACCACAGTGTGGATGTATAAGTCCAACCACAGTGTGGATGTATAAGTCCAACCACAGTGTGGATGTATAAGTCCAACCACAGTGTGGATGTATAAGTCCAACCACAGTGTGGATGTATAAGTCCAACCACAGTGTGGATGTATAAGTCCAACCACAGTGTGGATGTATAAGTCCAACCACAGTGTGGATGTATAAGTCCAACCACAGTGTGGATGTATAAGTCCAACCACAGTGTGGATGTATAAGTCCAACCACAGTGTGGATGTATAAGTCCAACCACAGTGTGGATGTATAAGTCCAACCACAGTGTGGATGTATAAGTCCAACCACAGTGTGGATGTATAAGTCCAACCACAGTGTGGATGTATAAGTCCAACCACAGTGTGGATGTATAAGTCCAACCACAGTGTGGATGTATAAGTCCAACCACAGTGTGGATGTATAAGTCCAACCACAGTGTGGATGTATAAGTCCAACCACAGTGTGGATGTATAAGTCCAACCACAGTGTGGATGTATAAGTCCAACCACAGTGTGGATGTATAAGTCCAACCACAGTGTGGATGTATAAGTCCAACCACAGTGTGGATGTATAAGTCCAACCACAGTGTGGATGTATAAGTCCAACCACAGTGTGGATGTATAAGTCCAACCACAGTGTGGATGTATAAGTCCAACCACAGTGTGGATGTATAAGTCCAACCACAGTGTGGATGTATAAGTCCAACCACAGTGTGGATGTATAAGTCCAACCACAGTGTGGATGTATAAGTCCAACCACAGTGTGGATGTATAAGTCCAACCACAGTGTGGATGTATAAGTCCAACCACAGTGTGGATGTATAAGTCCAACCACAGTGTGGATGTATAAGTCCAACCACAGTGTGGATGTATAAGTCCAACCACAGTGTGGATGTATAAGTCCAACCACAGTGTGGATGTATAAGTCCAACCACAGTGTGGATGTATAAGTCCAACCACAGTGTGGATGTATAAGTCCAACCACAGTGTGGATGTATAAGTCCAACCACAGTGTGGATGTATAAGTCCAACCACAGTGTGGATGTATAAGTCCAACCACAGTGTGGATGTATAAGTCCAACCACAGTGTGGATGTATAAGTCCAACCACAGTGTGGATGTATAAGTCCAACCACAGTGTGGATGTATAAGTCCAACCACAGTGTGGATGTATAAGTCCAACCACAGTGTGGATGTATAAGTCCAACCACAGTGTGGATGTATAAGTCCAACCACAGTGTGGATGTATAAGTCCAACCACAGTGTGGATGTATAAGTCCAACCACAGTGTGGATGTATAAGTCCAACCACAGTGTGGATGTATAAGTCCAACCACAGTGTGGATGTATAAGTCCAACCACAGTGTGGATGTATAAGTCCAACCACAGTGTGGATGTATAAGTCCAACCACAGTGTGGATGTATAAGTCCAACCACAGTGTGGATGTATAAGTCCAACCACAGTGTGGATGTATAAGTCCAACCACAGTGTGGATGTATAAGTCCAACCACAGTGTGGATGTATAAGTCCAACCACAGTGTGGATGTATAAGTCCAACCACAGTGTGGATGTATAAGTCCAACCACAGTGTGGATGTATAAGTCCAACCACAGTGTGGATGTATAAGTCCAACCACAGTGTGGATGTATAAGTCCAACCACAGTGTGGATGTATAAGTCCAACCACAGTGTGGATGTATAAGTCCAACCACAGTGTGGATGTATAAGTCCAACCACAGTGTGGATGTATAAGTCCAACCACAGTGTGGATGTATAAGTCCAACCACAGTGTGGATGTATAAGTCCAACCACAGTGTGGATGTATAAGTCCAACCACAGTGTGGATGTATAAGTCCAACCACAGTGTGGATGTATAAGTCCAACCACAGTGTGGATGTATAAGTCCAACCACAGTGTGGATGTATAAGTCCAACCACAGTGTGGATGTATAAGTCCAACCACAGTGTGGATGTATAAGTCCAACCACAGTGTGGATGTATAAGTCCAACCACAGTGTGGATGTATAAGTCCAACCACAGTGTGGATGTATAAGTCCAACCACAGTGTGGATGTATAAGTCCAACCACAGTGTGGATGTATAAGTCCAACCACAGTGTGGATGTATAAGTCCAACCACAGTGTGGATGTATAAGTCCAACCACAGTGTGGATGTATAAGTCCAACCACAGTGTGGATGTATAAGTCCAACCACAGTGTGGATGTATAAGTCCAACCACAGTGTGGATGTATAAGTCCAACCACAGTGTGGATGTATAAGTCCAACCACAGTGTGGATGTATAAGTCCAACCACAGTGTGGATGTATAAGTCCAACCACAGTGTGGATGTATAAGTCCAACCACAGTGTGGATGTATAAGTCCAACCACAGTGTGGATGTATAAGTCCAACCACAGTGTGGATGTATAAGTCCAACCACAGTGTGGATGTATAAGTCCAACCACAGTGTGGATGTATAAGTCCAACCACAGTGTGGATGTATAAGTCCAACCACAGTGTGGATGTATAAGTCCAACCACAGTGTGGATGTATAAGTCCAACCACAGTGTGGATGTATAAGTCCAACCACAGTGTGGATGTATAAGTCCAACCACAGTGTGGATGTATAAGTCCAACCACAGTGTGGATGTATAAGTCCAACCACAGTGTGGATGTATAAGTCCAACCACAGTGTGGATGTATAAGTCCAACCACAGTGTGGATGTATAAGTCCAACCACAGTGTGGATGTATAAGTCCAACCACAGTGTGGATGTATAAGTCCAACCACAGTGTGGATGTATAAGTCCAACCACAGTGTGGATGTATAAGTCCAACCACAGTGTGGATGTATAAGTCCAACCACAGTGTGGATGTATAAGTCCAACCACAGTGTGGATGTATAAGTCCAACCACAGTGTGGATGTATAAGTCCAACCACAGTGTGGATGTATAAGTCCAACCACAGTGTGGATGTATAAGTCCAACCACAGTGTGGATGTATAAGTCCAACCACAGTGTGGATGTATAAGTCCAACCACAGTGTGGATGTATAAGTCCAACCACAGTGTGGATGTATAAGTCCAACCACAGTGTGGATGTATAAGTCCAACCACAGTGTGGATGTATAAGTCCAACCACAGTGTGGATGTATAAGTCCAACCACAGTGTGGATGTATAAGTCCAACCACAGTGTGGATGTATAAGTCCAACCACAGTGTGGATGTATAAGTCCAACCACAGTGTGGATGTATAAGTCCAACCACAGTGTGGATGTATAAGTCCAACCACAGTGTGGATGTATAAGTCCAACCACAGTGTGGATGTATAAGTCCAACCACAGTGTGGATGTATAAGTCCAACCACAGTGTGGATGTATAAGTCCAACCACAGTGTGGATGTATAAGTCCAACCACAGTGTGGATGTATAAGTCCAACCACAGTGTGGATGTATAAGTCCAACCACAGTGTGGATGTATAAGTCCAACCACAGTGTGGATGTATAAGTCCAACCACAGTGTGGATGTATAAGTCCAACCACAGTGTGGATGTATAAGTCCAACCACAGTGTGGATGTATAAGTCCAACCACAGTGTGGATGTATAAGTCCAACCACAGTGTGGATGTATAAGTCCAACCACAGTGTGGATGTATAAGTCCAACCACAGTGTGGATGTATAAGTCCAACCACAGTGTGGATGTATAAGTCCAACCACAGTGTGGATGTATAAGTCCAACCACAGTGTGGATGTATAAGTCCAACCACAGTGTGGATGTATAAGTCCAACCACAGTGTGGATGTATAAGTCCAACCACAGTGTGGATGTATAAGTCCAACCACAGTGTGGATGTATAAGTCCAACCACAGTGTGGATGTATAAGTCCAACCACAGTGTGGATGTATAAGTCCAACCACAGTGTGGATGTATAAGTCCAACCACAGTGTGGATGTATAAGTCCAACCACAGTGTGGATGTATAAGTCCAACCACAGTGTGGATGTATAAGTCCAACCACAGTGTGGATGTATAAGTCCAACCACAGTGTGGATGTATAAGTCCAACCACAGTGTGGATGTATAAGTCCAACCACAGTGTGGATGTATAAGTCCAACCACAGTGTGGATGTATAAGTCCAACCACAGTGTGGATGTATAAGTCCAACCACAGTGTGGATGTATAAGTCCAACCACAGTGTGGATGTATAAGTCCAACCACAGTGTGGATGTATAAGTCCAACCACAGTGTGGATGTATAAGTCCAACCACAGTGTGGATGTATAAGTCCAACCACAGTGTGGATGTATAAGTCCAACCACAGTGTGGATGTATAAGTCCAACCACAGTGTGGATGTATAAGTCCAACCACAGTGTGGATGTATAAGTCCAACCACAGTGTGGATGTATAAGTCCAACCACAGTGTGGATGTATAAGTCCAACCACAGTGTGGATGTATAAGTCCAACCACAGTGTGGATGTATAAGTCCAACCACAGTGTGGATGTATAAGTCCAACCACAGTGTGGATGTATAAGTCCAACCACAGTGTGGATGTATAAGTCCAACCACAGTGTGGATGTATAAGTCCAACCACAGTGTGGATGTATAAGTCCAACCACAGTGTGGATGTATAAGTCCAACCACAGTGTGGATGTATAAGTCCAACCACAGTGTGGATGTATAAGTCCAACCACAGTGTGGATGTATAAGTCCAACCACAGTGTGGATGTATAAGTCCAACCACAGTGTGGATGTATAAGTCCAACCACAGTGTGGATGTATAAGTCCAACCACAGTGTGGATGTATAAGTCCAACCACAGTGTGGATGTATAAGTCCAACCACAGTGTGGATGTATAAGTCCAACCACAGTGTGGATGTATAAGTCCAACCACAGTGTGGATGTATAAGTCCAACCACAGTGTGGATGTATAAGTCCAACCACAGTGTGGATGTATAAGTCCAACCACAGTGTGGATGTATAAGTCCAACCACAGTGTGGATGTATAAGTCCAACCACAGTGTGGATGTATAAGTCCAACCACAGTGTGGATGTATAAGTCCAACCACAGTGTGGATGTATAAGTCCAACCACAGTGTGGATGTATAAGTCCAACCACAGTGTGGATGTATAAGTCCAACCACAGTGTGGATGTATAAGTCCAACCACAGTGTGGATGTATAAGTCCAACCACAGTGTGGATGTATAAGTCCAACCACAGTGTGGATGTATAAGTCCAACCACAGTGTGGATGTATAAGTCCAACCACAGTGTGGATGTATAAGTCCAACCACAGTGTGGATGTATAAGTCCAACCACAGTGTGGATGTATAAGTCCAACCACAGTGTGGATGTATAAGTCCAACCACAGTGTGGATGTATAAGTCCAACCACAGTGTGGATGTATAAGTCCAACCACAGTGTGGATGTATAAGTCCAACCACAGTGTGGATGTATAAGTCCAACCACAGTGTGGATGTATAAGTCCAACCACAGTGTGGATGTATAAGTCCAACCACAGTGTGGATGTATAAGTCCAACCACAGTGTGGATGTATAAGTCCAACCACAGTGTGGATGTATAAGTCCAACCACAGTGTGGATGTATAAGTCCAACCACAGTGTGGATGTATAAGTCCAACCACAGTGTGGATGTATAAGTCCAACCACAGTGTGGATGTATAAGTCCAACCACAGTGTGGATGTATAAGTCCAACCACAGTGTGGATGTATAAGTCCAACCACAGTGTGGATGTATAAGTCCAACCACAGTGTGGATGTATAAGTCCAACCACAGTGTGGATGTATAAGTCCAACCACAGTGTGGATGTATAAGTCCAACCACAGTGTGGATGTATAAGTCCAACCACAGTGTGGATGTATAAGTCCAACCACAGTGTGGATGTATAAGTCCAACCACAGTGTGGATGTATAAGTCCAACCACAGTGTGGATGTATAAGTCCAACCACAGTGTGGATGTATAAGTCCAACCACAGTGTGGATGTATAAGTCCAACCACAGTGTGGATGTATAAGTCCAACCACAGTGTGGATGTATAAGTCCAACCACAGTGTGGATGTATAAGTCCAACCACAGTGTGGATGTATAAGTCCAACCACAGTGTGGATGTATAAGTCCAACCACAGTGTGGATGTATAAGTCCAACCACAGTGTGGATGTATAAGTCCAACCACAGTGTGGATGTATAAGTCCAACCACAGTGTGGATGTATAAGTCCAACCACAGTGTGGATGTATAAGTCCAACCACAGTGTGGATGTATAAGTCCAACCACAGTGTGGATGTATAAGTCCAACCACAGTGTGGATGTATAAGTCCAACCACAGTGTGGATGTATAAGTCCAACCACAGTGTGGATGTATAAGTCCAACCACAGTGTGGATGTATAAGTCCAACCACAGTGTGGATGTATAAGTCCAACCACAGTGTGGATGTATAAGTCCAACCACAGTGTGGATGTATAAGTCCAACCACAGTGTGGATGTATAAGTCCAACCACAGTGTGGATGTATAAGTCCAACCACAGTGTGGATGTATAAGTCCAACCACAGTGTGGATGTATAAGTCCAACCACAGTGTGGATGTATAAGTCCAACCACAGTGTGGATGTATAAGTCCAACCACAGTGTGGATGTATAAGTCCAACCACAGTGTGGATGTATAAGTCCAACCACAGTGTGGATGTATAAGTCCAACCACAGTGTGGATGTATAAGTCCAACCACAGTGTGGATGTATAAGTCCAACCACAGTGTGGATGTATAAGTCCAACCACAGTGTGGATGTATAAGTCCAACCACAGTGTGGATGTATAAGTCCAACCACAGTGTGGATGTATAAGTCCAACCACAGTGTGGATGTATAAGTCCAACCACAGTGTGGATGTATAAGTCCAACCACAGTGTGGATGTATAAGTCCAACCACAGTGTGGATGTATAAGTCCAACCACAGTGTGGATGTATAAGTCCAACCACAGTGTGGATGTATAAGTCCAACCACAGTGTGGATGTATAAGTCCAACCACAGTGTGGATGTATAAGTCCAACCACAGTGTGGATGTATAAGTCCAACCACAGTGTGGATGTATAAGTCCAACCACAGTGTGGATGTATAAGTCCAACCACAGTGTGGATGTATAAGTCCAACCACAGTGTGGATGTATAAGTCCAACCACAGTGTGGATGTATAAGTCCAACCACAGTGTGGATGTATAAGTCCAACCACAGTGTGGATGTATAAGTCCAACCACAGTGTGGATGTATAAGTCCAACCACAGTGTGGATGTATAAGTCCAACCACAGTGTGGATGTATAAGTCCAACCACAGTGTGGATGTATAAGTCCAACCACAGTGTGGATGTATAAGTCCAACCACAGTGTGGATGTATAAGTCCAACCACAGTGTGGATGTATAAGTCCAACCACAGTGTGGATGTATAAGTCCAACCACAGTGTGGATGTATAAGTCCAACCACAGTGTGGATGTATAAGTCCAACCACAGTGTGGATGTATAAGTCCAACCACAGTGTGGATGTATAAGTCCAACCACAGTGTGGATGTATAAGTCCAACCACAGTGTGGATGTATAAGTCCAACCACAGTGTGGATGTATAAGTCCAACCACAGTGTGGATGTATAAGTCCAACCACAGTGTGGATGTATAAGTCCAACCACAGTGTGGATGTATAAGTCCAACCACAGTGTGGATGTATAAGTCCAACCACAGTGTGGATGTATAAGTCCAACCACAGTGTGGATGTATAAGTCCAACCACAGTGTGGATGTATAAGTCCAACCACAGTGTGGATGTATAAGTCCAACCACAGTGTGGATGTATAAGTCCAACCACAGTGTGGATGTATAAGTCCAACCACAGTGTGGATGTATAAGTCCAACCACAGTGTGGATGTATAAGTCCAACCACAGTGTGGATGTATAAGTCCAACCACAGTGTGGATGTATAAGTCCAACCACAGTGTGGATGTATAAGTCCAACCACAGTGTGGATGTATAAGTCCAACCACAGTGTGGATGTATAAGTCCAACCACAGTGTGGATGTATAAGTCCAACCACAGTGTGGATGTATAAGTCCAACCACAGTGTGGATGTATAAGTCCAACCACAGTGTGGATGTATAAGTCCAACCACAGTGTGGATGTATAAGTCCAACCACAGTGTGGATGTATAAGTCCAACCACAGTGTGGATGTATAAGTCCAACCACAGTGTGGATGTATAAGTCCAACCACAGTGTGGATGTATAAGTCCAACCACAGTGTGGATGTATAAGTCCAACCACAGTGTGGATGTATAAGTCCAACCACAGTGTGGATGTATAAGTCCAACCACAGTGTGGATGTATAAGTCCAACCACAGTGTGGATGTATAAGTCCAACCACAGTGTGGATGTATAAGTCCAACCACAGTGTGGATGTATAAGTCCAACCACAGTGTGGATGTATAAGTCCAACCACAGTGTGGATGTATAAGTCCAACCACAGTGTGGATGTATAAGTCCAACCACAGTGTGGATGTATAAGTCCAACCACAGTGTGGATGTATAAGTCCAACCACAGTGTGGATGTATAAGTCCAACCACAGTGTGGATGTATAAGTCCAACCACAGTGTGGATGTATAAGTCCAACCACAGTGTGGATGTATAAGTCCAACCACAGTGTGGATGTATAAGTCCAACCACAGTGTGGATGTATAAGTCCAACCACAGTGTGGATGTATAAGTCCAACCACAGTGTGGATGTATAAGTCCAACCACAGTGTGGATGTATAAGTCCAACCACAGTGTGGATGTATAAGTCCAACCACAGTGTGGATGTATAAGTCCAACCACAGTGTGGATGTATAAGTCCAACCACAGTGTGGATGTATAAGTCCAACCACAGTGTGGATGTATAAGTCCAACCACAGTGTGGATGTATAAGTCCAACCACAGTGTGGATGTATAAGTCCAACCACAGTGTGGATGTATAAGTCCAACCACAGTGTGGATGTATAAGTCCAACCACAGTGTGGATGTATAAGTCCAACCACAGTGTGGATGTATAAGTCCAACCACAGTGTGGATGTATAAGTCCAACCACAGTGTGGATGTATAAGTCCAACCACAGTGTGGATGTATAAGTCCAACCACAGTGTGGATGTATAAGTCCAACCACAGTGTGGATGTATAAGTCCAACCACAGTGTGGATGTATAAGTCCAACCACAGTGTGGATGTATAAGTCCAACCACAGTGTGGATGTATAAGTCCAACCACAGTGTGGATGTATAAGTCCAACCACAGTGTGGATGTATAAGTCCAACCACAGTGTGGATGTATAAGTCCAACCACAGTGTGGATGTATAAGTCCAACCACAGTGTGGATGTATAAGTCCAACCACAGTGTGGATGTATAAGTCCAACCACAGTGTGGATGTATAAGTCCAACCACAGTGTGGATGTATAAGTCCAACCACAGTGTGGATGTATAAGTCCAACCACAGTGTGGATGTATAAGTCCAACCACAGTGTGGATGTATAAGTCCAACCACAGTGTGGATGTATAAGTCCAACCACAGTGTGGATGTATAAGTCCAACCACAGTGTGGATGTATAAGTCCAACCACAGTGTGGATGTATAAGTCCAACCACAGTGTGGATGTATAAGTCCAACCACAGTGTGGATGTATAAGTCCAACCACAGTGTGGATGTATAAGTCCAACCACAGTGTGGATGTATAAGTCCAACCACAGTGTGGATGTATAAGTCCAACCACAGTGTGGATGTATAAGTCCAACCACAGTGTGGATGTATAAGTCCAACCACAGTGTGGATGTATAAGTCCAACCACAGTGTGGATGTATAAGTCCAACCACAGTGTGGATGTATAAGTCCAACCACAGTGTGGATGTATAAGTCCAACCACAGTGTGGATGTATAAGTCCAACCACAGTGTGGATGTATAAGTCCAACCACAGTGTGGATGTATAAGTCCAACCACAGTGTGGATGTATAAGTCCAACCACAGTGTGGATGTATAAGTCCAACCACAGTGTGGATGTATAAGTCCAACCACAGTGTGGATGTATAAGTCCAACCACAGTGTGGATGTATAAGTCCAACCACAGTGTGGATGTATAAGTCCAACCACAGTGTGGATGTATAAGTCCAACCACAGTGTGGATGTATAAGTCCAACCACAGTGTGGATGTATAAGTCCAACCACAGTGTGGATGTATAAGTCCAACCACAGTGTGGATGTATAAGTCCAACCACAGTGTGGATGTATAAGTCCAACCACAGTGTGGATGTATAAGTCCAACCACAGTGTGGATGTATAAGTCCAACCACAGTGTGGATGTATAAGTCCAACCACAGTGTGGATGTATAAGTCCAACCACAGTGTGGATGTATAAGTCCAACCACAGTGTGGATGTATAAGTCCAACCACAGTGTGGATGTATAAGTCCAACCACAGTGTGGATGTATAAGTCCAACCACAGTGTGGATGTATAAGTCCAACCACAGTGTGGATGTATAAGTCCAACCACAGTGTGGATGTATAAGTCCAACCACAGTGTGGATGTATAAGTCCAACCACAGTGTGGATGTATAAGTCCAACCACAGTGTGGATGTATAAGTCCAACCACAGTGTGGATGTATAAGTCCAACCACAGTGTGGATGTATAAGTCCAACCACAGTGTGGATGTATAAGTCCAACCACAGTGTGGATGTATAAGTCCAACCACAGTGTGGATGTATAAGTCCAACCACAGTGTGGATGTATAAGTCCAACCACAGTGTGGATGTATAAGTCCAACCACAGTGTGGATGTATAAGTCCAACCACAGTGTGGATGTATAAGTCCAACCACAGTGTGGATGTATAAGTCCAACCACAGTGTGGATGTATAAGTCCAACCACAGTGTGGATGTATAAGTCCAACCACAGTGTGGATGTATAAGTCCAACCACAGTGTGGATGTATAAGTCCAACCACAGTGTGGATGTATAAGTCCAACCACAGTGTGGATGTATAAGTCCAACCACAGTGTGGATGTATAAGTCCAACCACAGTGTGGATGTATAAGTCCAACCACAGTGTGGATGTATAAGTCCAACCACAGTGTGGATGTATAAGTCCAACCACAGTGTGGATGTATAAGTCCAACCACAGTGTGGATGTATAAGTCCAACCACAGTGTGGATGTATAAGTCCAACCACAGTGTGGATGTATAAGTCCAACCACAGTGTGGATGTATAAGTCCAACCACAGTGTGGATGTATAAGTCCAACCACAGTGTGGATGTATAAGTCCAACCACAGTGTGGATGTATAAGTCCAACCACAGTGTGGATGTATAAGTCCAACCACAGTGTGGATGTATAAGTCCAACCACAGTGTGGATGTATAAGTCCAACCACAGTGTGGATGTATAAGTCCAACCACAGTGTGGATGTATAAGTCCAACCACAGTGTGGATGTATAAGTCCAACCACAGTGTGGATGTATAAGTCCAACCACAGTGTGGATGTATAAGTCCAACCACAGTGTGGATGTATAAGTCCAACCACAGTGTGGATGTATAAGTCCAACCACAGTGTGGATGTATAAGTCCAACCACAGTGTGGATGTATAAGTCCAACCACAGTGTGGATGTATAAGTCCAACCACAGTGTGGATGTATAAGTCCAACCACAGTGTGGATGTATAAGTCCAACCACAGTGTGGATGTATAAGTCCAACCACAGTGTGGATGTATAAGTCCAACCACAGTGTGGATGTATAAGTCCAACCACAGTGTGGATGTATAAGTCCAACCACAGTGTGGATGTATAAGTCCAACCACAGTGTGGATGTATAAGTCCAACCACAGTGTGGATGTATAAGTCCAACCACAGTGTGGATGTATAAGTCCAACCACAGTGTGGATGTATAAGTCCAACCACAGTGTGGATGTATAAGTCCAACCACAGTGTGGATGTATAAGTCCAACCACAGTGTGGATGTATAAGTCCAACCACAGTGTGGATGTATAAGTCCAACCACAGTGTGGATGTATAAGTCCAACCACAGTGTGGATGTATAAGTCCAACCACAGTGTGGATGTATAAGTCCAACCACAGTGTGGATGTATAAGTCCAACCACAGTGTGGATGTATAAGTCCAACCACAGTGTGGATGTATAAGTCCAACCACAGTGTGGATGTATAAGTCCAACCACAGTGTGGATGTATAAGTCCAACCACAGTGTGGATGTATAAGTCCAACCACAGTGTGGATGTATAAGTCCAACCACAGTGTGGATGTATAAGTCCAACCACAGTGTGGATGTATAAGTCCAACCACAGTGTGGATGTATAAGTCCAACCACAGTGTGGATGTATAAGTCCAACCACAGTGTGGATGTATAAGTCCAACCACAGTGTGGATGTATAAGTCCAACCACAGTGTGGATGTATAAGTCCAACCACAGTGTGGATGTATAAGTCCAACCACAGTGTGGATGTATAAGTCCAACCACAGTGTGGATGTATAAGTCCAACCACAGTGTGGATGTATAAGTCCAACCACAGTGTGGATGTATAAGTCCAACCACAGTGTGGATGTATAAGTCCAACCACAGTGTGGATGTATAAGTCCAACCACAGTGTGGATGTATAAGTCCAACCACAGTGTGGATGTATAAGTCCAACCACAGTGTGGATGTATAAGTCCAACCACAGTGTGGATGTATAAGTCCAACCACAGTGTGGATGTATAAGTCCAACCACAGTGTGGATGTATAAGTCCAACCACAGTGTGGATGTATAAGTCCAACCACAGTGTGGATGTATAAGTCCAACCACAGTGTGGATGTATAAGTCCAACCACAGTGTGGATGTATAAGTCCAACCACAGTGTGGATGTATAAGTCCAACCACAGTGTGGATGTATAAGTCCAACCACAGTGTGGATGTATAAGTCCAACCACAGTGTGGATGTATAAGTCCAACCACAGTGTGGATGTATAAGTCCAACCACAGTGTGGATGTATAAGTCCAACCACAGTGTGGATGTATAAGTCCAACCACAGTGTGGATGTATAAGTCCAACCACAGTGTGGATGTATAAGTCCAACCACAGTGTGGATGTATAAGTCCAACCACAGTGTGGATGTATAAGTCCAACCACAGTGTGGATGTATAAGTCCAACCACAGTGTGGATGTATAAGTCCAACCACAGTGTGGATGTATAAGTCCAACCACAGTGTGGATGTATAAGTCCAACCACAGTGTGGATGTATAAGTCCAACCACAGTGTGGATGTATAAGTCCAACCACAGTGTGGATGTATAAGTCCAACCACAGTGTGGATGTATAAGTCCAACCACAGTGTGGATGTATAAGTCCAACCACAGTGTGGATGTATAAGTCCAACCACAGTGTGGATGTATAAGTCCAACCACAGTGTGGATGTATAAGTCCAACCACAGTGTGGATGTATAAGTCCAACCACAGTGTGGATGTATAAGTCCAACCACAGTGTGGATGTATAAGTCCAACCACAGTGTGGATGTATAAGTCCAACCACAGTGTGGATGTATAAGTCCAACCACAGTGTGGATGTATAAGTCCAACCACAGTGTGGATGTATAAGTCCAACCACAGTGTGGATGTATAAGTCCAACCACAGTGTGGATGTATAAGTCCAACCACAGTGTGGATGTATAAGTCCAACCACAGTGTGGATGTATAAGTCCAACCACAGTGTGGATGTATAAGTCCAACCACAGTGTGGATGTATAAGTCCAACCACAGTGTGGATGTATAAGTCCAACCACAGTGTGGATGTATAAGTCCAACCACAGTGTGGATGTATAAGTCCAACCACAGTGTGGATGTATAAGTCCAACCACAGTGTGGATGTATAAGTCCAACCACAGTGTGGATGTATAAGTCCAACCACAGTGTGGATGTATAAGTCCAACCACAGTGTGGATGTATAAGTCCAACCACAGTGTGGATGTATAAGTCCAACCACAGTGTGGATGTATAAGTCCAACCACAGTGTGGATGTATAAGTCCAACCACAGTGTGGATGTATAAGTCCAACCACAGTGTGGATGTATAAGTCCAACCACAGTGTGGATGTATAAGTCCAACCACAGTGTGGATGTATAAGTCCAACCACAGTGTGGATGTATAAGTCCAACCACAGTGTGGATGTATAAGTCCAACCACAGTGTGGATGTATAAGTCCAACCACAGTGTGGATGTATAAGTCCAACCACAGTGTGGATGTATAAGTCCAACCACAGTGTGGATGTATAAGTCCAACCACAGTGTGGATGTATAAGTCCAACCACAGTGTGGATGTATAAGTCCAACCACAGTGTGGATGTATAAGTCCAACCACAGTGTGGATGTATAAGTCCAACCACAGTGTGGATGTATAAGTCCAACCACAGTGTGGATGTATAAGTCCAACCACAGTGTGGATGTATAAGTCCAACCACAGTGTGGATGTATAAGTCCAACCACAGTGTGGATGTATAAGTCCAACCACAGTGTGGATGTATAAGTCCAACCACAGTGTGGATGTATAAGTCCAACCACAGTGTGGATGTATAAGTCCAACCACAGTGTGGATGTATAAGTCCAACCACAGTGTGGATGTATAAGTCCAACCACAGTGTGGATGTATAAGTCCAACCACAGTGTGGATGTATAAGTCCAACCACAGTGTGGATGTATAAGTCCAACCACAGTGTGGATGTATAAGTCCAACCACAGTGTGGATGTATAAGTCCAACCACAGTGTGGATGTATAAGTCCAACCACAGTGTGGATGTATAAGTCCAACCACAGTGTGGATGTATAAGTCCAACCACAGTGTGGATGTATAAGTCCAACCACAGTGTGGATGTATAAGTCCAACCACAGTGTGGATGTATAAGTCCAACCACAGTGTGGATGTATAAGTCCAACCACAGTGTGGATGTATAAGTCCAACCACAGTGTGGATGTATAAGTCCAACCACAGTGTGGATGTATAAGTCCAACCACAGTGTGGATGTATAAGTCCAACCACAGTGTGGATGTATAAGTCCAACCACAGTGTGGATGTATAAGTCCAACCACAGTGTGGATGTATAAGTCCAACCACAGTGTGGATGTATAAGTCCAACCACAGTGTGGATGTATAAGTCCAACCACAGTGTGGATGTATAAGTCCAACCACAGTGTGGATGTATAAGTCCAACCACAGTGTGGATGTATAAGTCCAACCACAGTGTGGATGTATAAGTCCAACCACAGTGTGGATGTATAAGTCCAACCACAGTGTGGATGTATAAGTCCAACCACAGTGTGGATGTATAAGTCCAACCACAGTGTGGATGTATAAGTCCAACCACAGTGTGGATGTATAAGTCCAACCACAGTGTGGATGTATAAGTCCAACCACAGTGTGGATGTATAAGTCCAACCACAGTGTGGATGTATAAGTCCAACCACAGTGTGGATGTATAAGTCCAACCACAGTGTGGATGTATAAGTCCAACCACAGTGTGGATGTATAAGTCCAACCACAGTGTGGATGTATAAGTCCAACCACAGTGTGGATGTATAAGTCCAACCACAGTGTGGATGTATAAGTCCAACCACAGTGTGGATGTATAAGTCCAACCACAGTGTGGATGTATAAGTCCAACCACAGTGTGGATGTATAAGTCCAACCACAGTGTGGATGTATAAGTCCAACCACAGTGTGGATGTATAAGTCCAACCACAGTGTGGATGTATAAGTCCAACCACAGTGTGGATGTATAAGTCCAACCACAGTGTGGATGTATAAGTCCAACCACAGTGTGGATGTATAAGTCCAACCACAGTGTGGATGTATAAGTCCAACCACAGTGTGGATGTATAAGTCCAACCACAGTGTGGATGTATAAGTCCAACCACAGTGTGGATGTATAAGTCCAACCACAGTGTGGATGTATAAGTCCAACCACAGTGTGGATGTATAAGTCCAACCACAGTGTGGATGTATAAGTCCAACCACAGTGTGGATGTATAAGTCCAACCACAGTGTGGATGTATAAGTCCAACCACAGTGTGGATGTATAAGTCCAACCACAGTGTGGATGTATAAGTCCAACCACAGTGTGGATGTATAAGTCCAACCACAGTGTGGATGTATAAGTCCAACCACAGTGTGGATGTATAAGTCCAACCACAGTGTGGATGTATAAGTCCAACCACAGTGTGGATGTATAAGTCCAACCACAGTGTGGATGTATAAGTCCAACCACAGTGTGGATGTATAAGTCCAACCACAGTGTGGATGTATAAGTCCAACCACAGTGTGGATGTATAAGTCCAACCACAGTGTGGATGTATAAGTCCAACCACAGTGTGGATGTATAAGTCCAACCACAGTGTGGATGTATAAGTCCAACCACAGTGTGGATGTATAAGTCCAACCACAGTGTGGATGTATAAGTCCAACCACAGTGTGGATGTATAAGTCCAACCACAGTGTGGATGTATAAGTCCAACCACAGTGTGGATGTATAAGTCCAACCACAGTGTGGATGTATAAGTCCAACCACAGTGTGGATGTATAAGTCCAACCACAGTGTGGATGTATAAGTCCAACCACAGTGTGGATGTATAAGTCCAACCACAGTGTGGATGTATAAGTCCAACCACAGTGTGGATGTATAAGTCCAACCACAGTGTGGATGTATAAGTCCAACCACAGTGTGGATGTATAAGTCCAACCACAGTGTGGATGTATAAGTCCAACCACAGTGTGGATGTATAAGTCCAACCACAGTGTGGATGTATAAGTCCAACCACAGTGTGGATGTATAAGTCCAACCACAGTGTGGATGTATAAGTCCAACCACAGTGTGGATGTATAAGTCCAACCACAGTGTGGATGTATAAGTCCAACCACAGTGTGGATGTATAAGTCCAACCACAGTGTGGATGTATAAGTCCAACCACAGTGTGGATGTATAAGTCCAACCACAGTGTGGATGTATAAGTCCAACCACAGTGTGGATGTATAAGTCCAACCACAGTGTGGATGTATAAGTCCAACCACAGTGTGGATGTATAAGTCCAACCACAGTGTGGATGTATAAGTCCAACCACAGTGTGGATGTATAAGTCCAACCACAGTGTGGATGTATAAGTCCAACCACAGTGTGGATGTATAAGTCCAACCACAGTGTGGATGTATAAGTCCAACCACAGTGTGGATGTATAAGTCCAACCACAGTGTGGATGTATAAGTCCAACCACAGTGTGGATGTATAAGTCCAACCACAGTGTGGATGTATAAGTCCAACCACAGTGTGGATGTATAAGTCCAACCACAGTGTGGATGTATAAGTCCAACCACAGTGTGGATGTATAAGTCCAACCACAGTGTGGATGTATAAGTCCAACCACAGTGTGGATGTATAAGTCCAACCACAGTGTGGCTGTATAAGTCCTCCACCCACAGTGTGGGTGTCTAAGTCCAACCACCAGTGTGGATGTATAAGTTCCAACCACAGTGTGGGCATGTCTAAGTCCAGCCACAGTGTGCTGTATAAGTCCAACCACAGTGTGGATGTATAAGTCCAACCACAGTGTGGATGTATAAGTCCAGCCACAGTGTGGATGGAGTGAAAGTCAAAACAACAGTGTGGATGTATAAGTCCAACCACAGTGTGGATGTATAAGTCCAACCACAGTGTGG
Organism: Montipora capricornis; assembly: GCF_036669925.1. Lineage (NCBI taxonomy): Eukaryota > Metazoa > Cnidaria > Anthozoa > Scleractinia > Acroporidae > Montipora > Montipora capricornis. The sequence continues at coordinate 4,974 of NW_027179955.1, read as the reverse complement.
ATGTATAAGTCCAACCACAGTGTGGATGTATAAGTCCAACAACAGTGGGGAGGTATAAGTCCAACAACAGTGTGGATGTATAAGTCCAACCACAGTGTGGATGTATAAGTCCAACCACAGTCGTGGATGTATAAGTCCAAAACAGTGTGGATGTATAAGTCCCAACCACAGTGTGGACTGTATAAGTCCAACCACAGTGTGGATGTATAAGTCCAACCACAGTGTGGATGTATAAGTCCAACCACAGTGTGGATGTTATACGTCCAAACACAGCGTGCATGTATAAGTCCCACCCCAGTGTGGATGTATAAGTACAACCAACAGGGTGGATGTATAAGTCCAACCACAGTGTGGATGTATAAGTCCAACCACAGGGTAGATGGATGTATAAGTCTCAACCACAGTGTGGATTGTATCAAGTCCAACCACAGTGTGGATATGTATAAGTCCCACCACAGTGTGGATGTATATGTCCACACACAGTGTGGCTGTATAAGTCCAACCACAGTGTGGATGTATAAGTCCAACCACAGTGTGGATGTATAATGTCCAACCACAGTGTGGACTGTATAAGTCCAACCACAGTGTGGATGTATAAGTCCAACCACAGTTTTGATGTATAAGTCCAACCACAGTGTGGATGTATAAGTCCATCCACAGTGTGGATTTATAAGTCCAACCACAGTGTGGATGTATAAGTCCAACCACAGTGTGGATGTATAAGTCCAAACCACAGTGTGGGAGGTATAACGGCACAACCACAGTGTGGATGTATAAGTCCAACCACAGTGTGGAATGTATAAGTCCAGCCACCCAGTGTGGATGTATAAGTCCAACCACAGTTGTGGATGTATAAGTCCAACCACAGTGTAGAGATGATTAAGTCCAACCACAGTGTGGATGTATAAGTCCAGCCACAGTGTGTGGATGTATAAGTCCAGCCACAGTGTGGATGTATAAGTCCAGCCACAGTGTGGATGTATAAGTCCAACCACAGTGTGGATGTATAAGTCCTGCCAAAGTTTGGACGTATAAGGACAGCTACAGTGTGGATGTATAAGTCCAACCACAGTGTGGATGTATAAGTCCCAACCACAGTGTGGATGTATAAGTCCCAACCACAGTGTGGATGTATAAGATCCAACCACAAGTGTGGATGTATAAGTCCAAACCACAGTCTGGATGGATAAGTCCAACCACAGTGTGGATGTATAAGTCACAACCACAGTGTGGATGTATAATTACAACCACAGTGTGGGATGTATAAGTCCCCACCACAGTGTGGATGTATAAGTCCAACCACAGTGTGGGATGTTATAAAGTCCACCACATGTTGCTGGAGTGTATAAGTCCAACCAACAGTGTGGATGTATACAGTAAAACAACCACCGTGTGGATGTATAAGTCCAACCACAGTGTGGATGTATAAAGTCCAACCACCGTGTGGATGGTATAAAGTCTATCCAACCACAGTGTGGATGTATAAGTCCAACCACAGTTGTGGATGTAATAAGTCCAACCACAGTGTGGATGTATAAGTCCAACCACAGTGTTGGCTTTGTATAAGTCCAACCACATTGTGGATGTATAAGTCCAACCACAGTGTGATGTATAAGTCAAACCACAGTGTGGATGTATAAGTCCAACACACAGTGTGGATGTATACGCCAACCACAGTGTGGATGTATAAGTCCAACCACAGTGTGGATGTATAAGTCCAACCAACAGTGTGGATGTATAAGTCCCAACCCACAGTGTGGATTTGTATAATTCCAACCACAAGTGTGGATGTATAAGTCCATACCACAAGTGTGGATGTATAAGTCCAACCACAGTGGTTGGATGTATAAGTCCAACAACAGTGTGGATCGTATAAGTCGCAGCACCACAGTGTGGAGTGTATAAGTCCAACCACAGTGTTGGATGTATAAGTCCATCCACTGTGTGGATGTATAAGTCCAACCACAGTGTGGGAAATGTATAAGTCCGAACGCACAGTGTGGCTGTATAAGTCCAACCACAGTGTGGATGTATAAAGTCCAACCACAGTGTGGATGTATAAGCTCCAACACACCAGTCGTGGATTGTATAAGTCCAACCACAGTGTGGATGTATAAGTCCAACCACAGTGTGGATGTATAAGTCCAACCACAGTGTGTCGGATGTATAAAGTCCAACCACAGTGTGGATGTATAAGTCCAACCACCGTGTGGATGTATAAGTCAAACAAACCACCAGTGGTGGATGTATAAAGTCCAACCAACAGTGTGGATGTATAAGTCCAACCACAGTGTGGGATGTATCAGTCCAACCACAGTGTGGATGTATAAGTCCAAACCACAGGTGTGGATGTATATAGTCCAACCACAGTGTGGATGTATAAGTCCACCACAGTGTGGATGTATAAGTCCAACCAAATGTTGTGGATGTATAACGTCCAACACAGTGTGGATGTATAAGTCCCAACCACGTAGTGTTGATGTATAATGGTCCAAAAACGAGCCCCACATGGTGGATGTATACGTCCCAAACCACTAGTGTGTGATGTATAAGTCCAACCACAGTGTGGATGTATAAGTCCAACCACAGTGTGGATGTATAAGTCCAACCACAGTGTGGATGTATAAGTCCAACCACAGTGTGGATGTATAAGTCCAACCACAGTGTGGATTGATAAGTCCAACCACAGTGTGGATGTATAAGTCCACCCACAGTGTGGATGTATTAGTCCAACCACAGTGTGGATGTATAAGTCCAACCACAGTGTGGATGTATAAGTCCAACCACAGTGTGGATGTATAAGTCCAACCACAGTGTGGATGTATAAGTCCAACCACAGTGTGGATGTATAAGTCCAACCACAGTGTGGATGTATAAGTCCAACCACAGTGTGGATGTATAAGTCCAACCACAGTGTGGATGTATAAGTCCAACCACAGTGTGGATGTATAAGTCCAACCACAGTGTGGATGTATAAGTCCAACCACAGTGTGGATGTATAAGTCCAACCACAGTGTGGATGTATAAGTCCAACCACAGTGTGGATGTATAAGTCCAACCACAGTGTGGATGTATAAGTCCAACCACAGTGTGGATGTATAAGTCCAACCACAGTGTGGATGTATAATTCCAACCACAGTGTGGATGTATAAGTCCAACCACAGTGTGGATGTATAAGTCCAACCACAGTGTGGATGTATAAGTCCAACCACAGTGTGGATGTATAAGTCCAACCACAGTGTGGATGTATAAGTCCAACCACAGTGTGGATGTATAAGTCCAAACACAGTGTGGATGTATAAGTCCAACCACAGTGTGGATGTATAAGTCCAACCACAGTGTGGATGTATAAGTCCAACCACAGTGTGGATGTATAAGTCCAACCACAGTGTGGATGTATAAGTCCAACCACAGTGTGGATGTATAAGTCCAACCACAGTGTGGATGTATAAGTCCAACCACAGTGTGGATGTAGAAGTCCAACCACAGTGTGGATGTATAAGTCCAACCACAGTGTGGATGTATAAGTCCAACCACAGTGTGGATGTATAAGTCCAACCACAGTGTGGATGTATAAGTCCAACCACAGTGTGGATGTATAAGTCCAACCACAGTGTGGATGTATAAGTCCAACCACAGTGTGGATGTATAAGTCCAACCACAGTGTGGATGTATAAGTCCAACCACAGTGTGGATGTATAAGTCCAACCACAGTGTGGATGTATAAGTCCAACCACAGTGTGGATGTATAAGTCCAACCACAGTGTGGATGTATAAGTCCAACCACAGTGTGGATGTATAAGTCCAACCACAGTGTGGATGTATAAGTCCAACCACAGTGTGGATGTATAAGTCCAACCACAGTGTGGATGTATAAGTCCAACCACAGTGTGGATGTATAGTCCAACCACAGTGTGGATGTATAAGTCCAACCACAGTGTGGATGTATAAGTCCAACCACAGTGTGGATGTATAAGTCCAACCACAGTGTGGATGTATAAGTCCAACCACAGTGTGGATGTATAAGTCCAACCACAGTGTGGATGTATAAGTCCAACCACAGTGTGGATGTATAAGTCCAACCACAGTGTGGATGTATAAGTCCAACCACAGTGTGGATGTATAAGTCCAACCACAGTGTGGATGTATAAGTCCAACCACAGTGTGGATGTATAAGTCCAACCACAGTGTGGATGTATAAGTCCAACCACAGTGTGGATGTATAAGTCCAACCACAGTGGTGGATGTATAAGTCCAACCACAGTGTGGATGTATAAGTCCAACCACATTGTGGATGTATAAGTCCACGCCCAGTGTGGATGTATAATTCCAACCACAGTGTGGATGTATAAGTCCAACCACAGTGTGGATGTATAAGTCCAACCACAGTGTGGATGTATAAGTCCAACCACAGTGTGGATGTATAAGTCCAACCACAGTGTGGATGTATAAGTCCAACCACAGTGTGGATGTATAAGTCCAACCACAGTGTGGATGTATAAGTCCAACCACAGTGTGGATGTATAAGTCCAACCACAGTGTGGATGTATAAGTCCAACCACAGTGTGGATGTATAAGTCCAACCACAGTGTGGATGTATAAGTCCAACCACAGTGTGGATGTATAAGTCCAACCACAGTGTGGATGTTTAAGCCCACCACAGTGTGGATGTATAAGTCCAACCACAGTGTGGATGTATAAGTCCAACCACAGTGTGGATGTATAAGTCCAACCACAGTGTGGATGTATAAGTCCAACCACAGTGTGGATGTATAAGTCCAACCACAGTGTGGATGTATAAGTCCAACCACAGTGTGGATGTATAAGTCCAACCACAGTGTGGATGTATAAGTCCAACCCCAGTGTGGATGTATAAGTCCAACCACAGTGTGGGTATAAGTCCAACCACAGTGTGGATGTATAAGTCCAACCACAGTGTGGATGTATAAGTCCAACCACAGTGTGGATGTATAA
>NW_027179954.1:0-22967 GCF_036669925.1 Montipora capricornis | reverse complement strand
AAAAAACACAAAAACACAAATAAGGAAAATAGACAAAATTTAAGGGTATTTGTTATCCGCATGACCGAGAAGACGTCACGGGTCACGTGACTATCTATCCTTAAACGTGAACAAAACCACGTAACAGACATTTATATCCTATCTATGCCTTCTTTATTTTATGAGAATCTAAAGATGACTTATACATCCACACTAGGGTTGGACTTATACATCCACACTCTGGTTTGACTTATACATTCCACACTCTGGTTGGACTTATACATCCACACTCGGTTGGACTTATACATCCACACTCTGGTTGGACTTATACATCCACACTCTGGTTGGACTTATACATCCACACTCTGTTTGGACTTATACATCCACACTCTGGTTGGACTTATACATCCACACTCTGGTTGGACTTAGTACATCCACACTCTGGTGGGACTTATACATCCACACTCTGGTTGGACTTATACATCCACCACTCTGGTTGGACTTATACATCCACACTCTGGTTGGACTTATACATCCACACTCTGGTTGGACTTATACATCCACACTCTGGTTGGACTTATACATCCACACTCTGGTTGGACTTATACATCCACACTCTGGTTGGACTTATACATCCACACTCTGGTTGGACTTATACATCCACACTCTGGTTGGACTTATACATCCACACTCTGGTTGGACTTATACATCCACACTCTGGTTGGACTTATACATCCACACTCTGGTTGGACTTATACATCCACACTCTGGTTGGACTTATACATCCACACTCTGGTTGGACTGATACATCCACACTCTGGGTTGGACTTTATACATCCACACTCTGGTTGGACTTATACATCCACACTCTGGTTGGACTTATACATCCACACTCTGGTTGGACTTATACATCCACACTCTGGTTGGACTTATACATCCACACTCTGGTTGGACTTATACATCCACACTCTGGTTGGACTTATACATCCACACTCTGGGTGGACTTATACATCCACACTCTGGTTGGACTTATACATCCACACTCTGGTTGGACTTATACATCCACACTCGGGTTGGACTTATACATCCACACTCTGGTTGGACTTATACATCCACACTCTGGTTGGACTTATACATCCACACTCTGGTTGGACTTATACATCCACACTCTGGTTGGACTTATACATCCACACTCTGAGTGGACTTATACAGCCAAACTCTGGTTGGACTTTATACATCCCACACTCTGGTTGGACTTATACATCCACACTCTGGTTGGACTTATACATCCACACTCGTGTTGGACTTATACATCCACACTCTGGTTGGACTTATACATCCACACTCTGGTTGGACTTATACATCCACACTCTGGTTGGACTTATACATCCACACTCTGGTTGGACTTATACATCCACACTCTGGTTGGACTTATACATCCACACTCTGGTTGGACTTATACATCGACATCCACACTCTGGTTGGACTTATACATCCACACTCTGGTTGGACTTATACATCCACACTCCTGGTTGGACTTATACATCCACACTCTGGTTGGACTTATACATCCACACTCTGGTTGGACTTATACATCCACACTCTGGTTGGACCTTATACATCCCACACTCTGGTTGGACTTATACATCCACGCTCTGGTTCGACTTATACATCCACACTCTGGTTGGCTTTATACATCCACACTCTGGTTGGACTTATACATCCACACTCTGGTTGGACTTATACATCCACACTCTGGTTGGACTTATACATCCACACTCTGGTTGGACTTATACATCCACACTCTGGTTGGACTTATACATCCACACTCTGGTTGGACTTATACATCCACACTCTGGTTGGACTTATACATCCACACTCTGGTTGGACTTATACATCCACACTCTGGTTGGACTTATACATCCACACTCTGGTTGGACTTATACATCCACACTCTTGTTGGACTTATACATCCACACTCTGGTTGGACTTATACATCCACACTCTGGTTGGACTTATACATCCACACTCTGGTTGGACTTATACATCCACACTCTGTTTGGACTTATACATCCACACTCTGGTTGGACTTATACATCCACACTCTGGTTGGACTTATACATCCACACTCTGGTTGGACTTATACATCCACACTCTGGTTGGACTTATACATCCACACTCTGGTTGGACTTATACATCCACACTCTGGTTGGACTTATACATCCACACTCTGGTTGGACTTATACATCCACACTCTGGTTGGACTTAAACATCCACACTCTGGTTGGACTTATACATCCACACTCTGGTTGGACTTATACATCCACACTCTGGTTGGACTTATACATCCACACTCTGGTTGGACTTATACCTCCACACTCTGGTTGGACTTATACATCCACACTCTGGTTGGACTTATACATCCACACTCTGGTTGGACTTATACATCCACACTCTGGTTGGACTTATACATCCACACTCTGGTTGGACTTATACATCCACACTCTTGTTGGACTTATACATCCACACTCTGGTTGGACTTATACATCCACACTCTGGTTGGACTTATACATCCACACTCTGTTTGGACTTATACATCCACACTCTGGTTGGACTTATACATCCACACTCTGGTTGGACTTATACATCCACACTCTGGTTGGACTTATACATCCACACTCTGGTTGGACTTATACATCCACACTCTGGTTGTACTTATACATCCACACTCTGGTTTGACTTATACATCCACACTCTGGTTGGACTTATACATCCACACTCTGGTTGGACTTATACATCCACACTCTGGTTGGACTTATACATCCACACTCTGGTTGGACTTATACATCCACACTCTGGTTGGACTTATACATCCACACTCTGGTTGGACTTATACATCCACACTCTGGTTGACTTATACATCCACACTCCCCTGGGTGGGTTGGAAACCCTTATAATTACCATCCCACCACTCTTGGTTGGCAACCCTTAATAACATCCACACTCTGGTTGGACTTATATCATCCACACTCCTTGGTTGGACCTTTTAATCATCCCACCACTCTGGTTGGGACCGTATCAAACATCCCACACCTCCCTGGTTGGACTTATACATCCACACCTCCTTGGTTGGACCCCTTAGAGACATCCACACTCCTGGGTTTGTTGTGCTGGACTTATACATCCACACTTCCCTGGGGTTGGACCTTTTATACACTTCCACACTCTGGGGTTGGACTTTGATCTATACAATCCACACTCCTGTTTGGACCCCCTTTAATATACATCCACACTTCCTTGGGGTTGGACCTTATATACATCCACACTCTGGTTGGACTTTAATTACAATCCCACACTTCCTGGGGTTGGAACTTAATATACATCCACACTCTGGTTGGACTTCACATCCACACTCTGGTTGGACGTTATACATCCACACTCTGGTTGGACTTTTACATCCACACTCTGGTTGGACTTATACATCCACACTCTGGTTGGCCTTATACATCCACACTTTGGTTGGACTTATACATCCCCACCTCTGGTTGGACTTATACATCCACACTCTGGTTGGACTTATACATCCACACTCTGGTTTTGGACGATACATCCACACTCTGGTTGGACTCAGACAGCCACACTCTGGTTGGACTTATACATCCACACTCTGGTTGGACTTATCCATCCACACTCTGGTTGGACTTATACATCCACACTCTGGTTGGACTTCTACATCCACACTCTGGTTGGACTTATACATCCACACTCTGTTTGGTCTTATACATCCACACTCTGGTTGGACTTTATACATCCACACTCTTGTTGGACTTATACATCCACACTCTGGTTGGACTTATACATCCACACTCTGGTTGGACTTCTACATCCACACTCTGGTTGGACTTATACATCCACACTCTGGTTGGACTTATACATCCACACTCTGGTTGGACTTATACATCCACACTCTGGTTGGACTTATACATCCACACTCTGGTTGGACTTATACATCCACACTCTGGTTGGACTTATACATCCACACTCTGGTTGGACTTATACATCCACACTCTGGTTGGACTTATACATCCACACTCTGGTTGGACTTATACATCCACACTCTGGTTGGACTTATACATCCACACTCTGGTTGGACTTATACATCCACACTCTGGTTGGACTTATACATCCACACTCTGGTTGGACTTATACATCCACACTCTGGTTGGACTTATACATCCACACTCTGGTTGGACTTATACATCCACACTCTGGTTGGACTTATACATCCACACTCTGGTTGGACTTATACATCCACACTCTGGTTGGACTTATACATCCACACTCTGGTTGGACTTATACATCCACACTCTGGTTGGACTTATACATCCACACTCTGGTTGGACTTATACATCCACACTCTGGTTGGACTTATACATCCACACTCTGGTTGGACTTATACATCCACACTCTGGTTGGACTTATACATCCACACTCTGGTTGGACTTATACATCCACACTCTGGTTGGACTTATACATCCACACTCTGGTTGGACTTATACATCCACACTCTGGTTGGACTTATACATCCACACTCTGGTTGGACTTATACATCCACACTCTGGTTGGACTTATACATCCACACTCTGGTTGGACTTATACATCCACACTCTGGTTGGACTTATACATCCACACTCTGGTTGGACTTATACATCCACACTCTGGTTGGACTTATACATCCACACTCTGGTTGGACTTATACATCCACACTCTGGTTGGACTTATACATCCACACTCTGGTTGGACTTATACATCCACACTCTGGTTGGACTTATACATCCACACTCTGGTTGGACTTATACATCCACACTCTGGTTGGACTTATACATCCACACTCTGGTTGGACTTATACATCCACACTCTGGTTGGACTTATACATCCACACTCTGGTTGGACTTATACATCCACACTCTGGTTGGACTTATACATCCACACTCTGGTTGGACTTATACATCCACACTCTGGTTGGACTTATACATCCACACTCTGGTTGGACTTATACATCCACACTCTGGTTGGACTTATACATCCACACTCTGGTTGGACTTATACATCCACACTCTGGTTGGACTTATACATCCACACTCTGGTTGGACTTATACATCCACACTCTGGTTGGACTTATACATCCACACTCTGGTTGGACTTATACATCCACACTCTGGTTGGACTTATACATCCACACTCTGGTTGGACTTATACATCCACACTCTGGTTGGACTTATACATCCACACTCTGGTTGGACTTATACATCCACACTCTGGTTGGACTTATACATCCACACTCTGGTTGGACTTATACATCCACACTCTGGTTGGACTTATACATCCACACTCTGGTTGGACTTATACATCCACACTCTGGTTGGACTTATACATCCACACTCTGGTTGGACTTATACATCCACACTCTGGTTGGACTTATACATCCACACTCTGGTTGGACTTATACATCCACACTCTGGTTGGACTTATACATCCACACTCTGGTTGGACTTATACATCCACACTCTGGTTGGACTTATACATCCACACTCTGGTTGGACTTATACATCCACACTCTGGTTGGACTTATACATCCACACTCTGGTTGGACTTATACATCCACACTCTGGTTGGACTTATACATCCACACTCTGGTTGGACTTATACATCCACACTCTGGTTGGACTTATACATCCACACTCTGGTTGGACTTATACATCCACACTCTGGTTGGACTTATACATCCACACTCTGGTTGGACTTATACATCCACACTCTGGTTGGACTTATACATCCACACTCTGGTTGGACTTATACATCCACACTCTGGTTGGACTTATACATCCACACTCTGGTTGGACTTATACATCCACACTCTGGTTGGACTTATACATCCACACTCTGGTTGGACTTATACATCCACACTCTGGTTGGACTTATACATCCACACTCTGGTTGGACTTATACATCCACACTCTGGTTGGACTTATACATCCACACTCTGGTTGGACTTATACATCCACACTCTGGTTGGACTTATACATCCACACTCTGGTTGGACTTATACATCCACACTCTGGTTGGACTTATACATCCACACTCTGGTTGGACTTATACATCCACACTCTGGTTGGACTTATACATCCACACTCTGGTTGGACTTATACATCCACACTCTGGTTGGACTTATACATCCACACTCTGGTTGGACTTATACATCCACACTCTGGTTGGACTTATACATCCACACTCTGGTTGGACTTATACATCCACACTCTGGTTGGACTTATACATCCACACTCTGGTTGGACTTATACATCCACACTCTGGTTGGACTTATACATCCACACTCTGGTTGGACTTATACATCCACACTCTGGTTGGACTTATACATCCACACTCTGGTTGGACTTATACATCCACACTCTGGTTGGACTTATACATCCACACTCTGGTTGGACTTATACATCCACACTCTGGTTGGACTTATACATCCACACTCTGGTTGGACTTATACATCCACACTCTGGTTGGACTTATACATCCACACTCTGGTTGGACTTATACATCCACACTCTGGTTGGACTTATACATCCACACTCTGGTTGGACTTATACATCCACACTCTGGTTGGACTTATACATCCACACTCTGGTTGGACTTATACATCCACACTCTGGTTGGACTTATACATCCACACTCTGGTTGGACTTATACATCCACACTCTGGTTGGACTTATACATCCACACTCTGGTTGGACTTATACATCCACACTCTGGTTGGACTTATACATCCACACTCTGGTTGGACTTATACATCCACACTCTGGTTGGACTTATACATCCACACTCTGGTTGGACTTATACATCCACACTCTGGTTGGACTTATACATCCACACTCTGGTTGGACTTATACATCCACACTCTGGTTGGACTTATACATCCACACTCTGGTTGGACTTATACATCCACACTCTGGTTGGACTTATACATCCACACTCTGGTTGGACTTATACATCCACACTCTGGTTGGACTTATACATCCACACTCTGGTTGGACTTATACATCCACACTCTGGTTGGACTTATACATCCACACTCTGGTTGGACTTATACATCCACACTCTGGTTGGACTTATACATCCACACTCTGGTTGGACTTATACATCCACACTCTGGTTGGACTTATACATCCACACTCTGGTTGGACTTATACATCCACACTCTGGTTGGACTTATACATCCACACTCTGGTTGGACTTATACATCCACACTCTGGTTGGACTTATACATCCACACTCTGGTTGGACTTATACATCCACACTCTGGTTGGACTTATACATCCACACTCTGGTTGGACTTATACATCCACACTCTGGTTGGACTTATACATCCACACTCTGGTTGGACTTATACATCCACACTCTGGTTGGACTTATACATCCACACTCTGGTTGGACTTATACATCCACACTCTGGTTGGACTTATACATCCACACTCTGGTTGGACTTATACATCCACACTCTGGTTGGACTTATACATCCACACTCTGGTTGGACTTATACATCCACACTCTGGTTGGACTTATACATCCACACTCTGGTTGGACTTATACATCCACACTCTGGTTGGACTTATACATCCACACTCTGGTTGGACTTATACATCCACACTCTGGTTGGACTTATACATCCACACTCTGGTTGGACTTATACATCCACACTCTGGTTGGACTTATACATCCACACTCTGGTTGGACTTATACATCCACACTCTGGTTGGACTTATACATCCACACTCTGGTTGGACTTATACATCCACACTCTGGTTGGACTTATACATCCACACTCTGGTTGGACTTATACATCCACACTCTGGTTGGACTTATACATCCACACTCTGGTTGGACTTATACATCCACACTCTGGTTGGACTTATACATCCACACTCTGGTTGGACTTATACATCCACACTCTGGTTGGACTTATACATCCACACTCTGGTTGGACTTATACATCCACACTCTGGTTGGACTTATACATCCACACTCTGGTTGGACTTATACATCCACACTCTGGTTGGACTTATACATCCACACTCTGGTTGGACTTATACATCCACACTCTGGTTGGACTTATACATCCACACTCTGGTTGGACTTATACATCCACACTCTGGTTGGACTTATACATCCACACTCTGGTTGGACTTATACATCCACACTCTGGTTGGACTTATACATCCACACTCTGGTTGGACTTATACATCCACACTCTGGTTGGACTTATACATCCACACTCTGGTTGGACTTATACATCCACACTCTGGTTGGACTTATACATCCACACTCTGGTTGGACTTATACATCCACACTCTGGTTGGACTTATACATCCACACTCTGGTTGGACTTATACATCCACACTCTGGTTGGACTTATACATCCACACTCTGGTTGGACTTATACATCCACACTCTGGTTGGACTTATACATCCACACTCTGGTTGGACTTATACATCCACACTCTGGTTGGACTTATACATCCACACTCTGGTTGGACTTATACATCCACACTCTGGTTGGACTTATACATCCACACTCTGGTTGGACTTATACATCCACACTCTGGTTGGACTTATACATCCACACTCTGGTTGGACTTATACATCCACACTCTGGTTGGACTTATACATCCACACTCTGGTTGGACTTATACATCCACACTCTGGTTGGACTTATACATCCACACTCTGGTTGGACTTATACATCCACACTCTGGTTGGACTTATACATCCACACTCTGGTTGGACTTATACATCCACACTCTGGTTGGACTTATACATCCACACTCTGGTTGGACTTATACATCCACACTCTGGTTGGACTTATACATCCACACTCTGGTTGGACTTATACATCCACACTCTGGTTGGACTTATACATCCACACTCTGGTTGGACTTATACATCCACACTCTGGTTGGACTTATACATCCACACTCTGGTTGGACTTATACATCCACACTCTGGTTGGACTTATACATCCACACTCTGGTTGGACTTATACATCCACACTCTGGTTGGACTTATACATCCACACTCTGGTTGGACTTATACATCCACACTCTGGTTGGACTTATACATCCACACTCTGGTTGGACTTATACATCCACACTCTGGTTGGACTTATACATCCACACTCTGGTTGGACTTATACATCCACACTCTGGTTGGACTTATACATCCACACTCTGGTTGGACTTATACATCCACACTCTGGTTGGACTTATACATCCACACTCTGGTTGGACTTATACATCCACACTCTGGTTGGACTTATACATCCACACTCTGGTTGGACTTATACATCCACACTCTGGTTGGACTTATACATCCACACTCTGGTTGGACTTATACATCCACACTCTGGTTGGACTTATACATCCACACTCTGGTTGGACTTATACATCCACACTCTGGTTGGACTTATACATCCACACTCTGGTTGGACTTATACATCCACACTCTGGTTGGACTTATACATCCACACTCTGGTTGGACTTATACATCCACACTCTGGTTGGACTTATACATCCACACTCTGGTTGGACTTATACATCCACACTCTGGTTGGACTTATACATCCACACTCTGGTTGGACTTATACATCCACACTCTGGTTGGACTTATACATCCACACTCTGGTTGGACTTATACATCCACACTCTGGTTGGACTTATACATCCACACTCTGGTTGGACTTATACATCCACACTCTGGTTGGACTTATACATCCACACTCTGGTTGGACTTATACATCCACACTCTGGTTGGACTTATACATCCACACTCTGGTTGGACTTATACATCCACACTCTGGTTGGACTTATACATCCACACTCTGGTTGGACTTATACATCCACACTCTGGTTGGACTTATACATCCACACTCTGGTTGGACTTATACATCCACACTCTGGTTGGACTTATACATCCACACTCTGGTTGGACTTATACATCCACACTCTGGTTGGACTTATACATCCACACTCTGGTTGGACTTATACATCCACACTCTGGTTGGACTTATACATCCACACTCTGGTTGGACTTATACATCCACACTCTGGTTGGACTTATACATCCACACTCTGGTTGGACTTATACATCCACACTCTGGTTGGACTTATACATCCACACTCTGGTTGGACTTATACATCCACACTCTGGTTGGACTTATACATCCACACTCTGGTTGGACTTATACATCCACACTCTGGTTGGACTTATACATCCACACTCTGGTTGGACTTATACATCCACACTCTGGTTGGACTTATACATCCACACTCTGGTTGGACTTATACATCCACACTCTGGTTGGACTTATACATCCACACTCTGGTTGGACTTATACATCCACACTCTGGTTGGACTTATACATCCACACTCTGGTTGGACTTATACATCCACACTCTGGTTGGACTTATACATCCACACTCTGGTTGGACTTATACATCCACACTCTGGTTGGACTTATACATCCACACTCTGGTTGGACTTATACATCCACACTCTGGTTGGACTTATACATCCACACTCTGGTTGGACTTATACATCCACACTCTGGTTGGACTTATACATCCACACTCTGGTTGGACTTATACATCCACACTCTGGTTGGACTTATACATCCACACTCTGGTTGGACTTATACATCCACACTCTGGTTGGACTTATACATCCACACTCTGGTTGGACTTATACATCCACACTCTGGTTGGACTTATACATCCACACTCTGGTTGGACTTATACATCCACACTCTGGTTGGACTTATACATCCACACTCTGGTTGGACTTATACATCCACACTCTGGTTGGACTTATACATCCACACTCTGGTTGGACTTATACATCCACACTCTGGTTGGACTTATACATCCACACTCTGGTTGGACTTATACATCCACACTCTGGTTGGACTTATACATCCACACTCTGGTTGGACTTATACATCCACACTCTGGTTGGACTTATACATCCACACTCTGGTTGGACTTATACATCCACACTCTGGTTGGACTTATACATCCACACTCTGGTTGGACTTATACATCCACACTCTGGTTGGACTTATACATCCACACTCTGGTTGGACTTATACATCCACACTCTGGTTGGACTTATACATCCACACTCTGGTTGGACTTATACATCCACACTCTGGTTGGACTTATACATCCACACTCTGGTTGGACTTATACATCCACACTCTGGTTGGACTTATACATCCACACTCTGGTTGGACTTATACATCCACACTCTGGTTGGACTTATACATCCACACTCTGGTTGGACTTATACATCCACACTCTGGTTGGACTTATACATCCACACTCTGGTTGGACTTATACATCCACACTCTGGTTGGACTTATACATCCACACTCTGGTTGGACTTATACATCCACACTCTGGTTGGACTTATACATCCACACTCTGGTTGGACTTATACATCCACACTCTGGTTGGACTTATACATCCACACTCTGGTTGGACTTATACATCCACACTCTGGTTGGACTTATACATCCACACTCTGGTTGGACTTATACATCCACACTCTGGTTGGACTTATACATCCACACTCTGGTTGGACTTATACATCCACACTCTGGTTGGACTTATACATCCACACTCTGGTTGGACTTATACATCCACACTCTGGTTGGACTTATACATCCACACTCTGGTTGGACTTATACATCCACACTCTGGTTGGACTTATACATCCACACTCTGGTTGGACTTATACATCCACACTCTGGTTGGACTTATACATCCACACTCTGGTTGGACTTATACATCCACACTCTGGTTGGACTTATACATCCACACTCTGGTTGGACTTATACATCCACACTCTGGTTGGACTTATACATCCACACTCTGGTTGGACTTATACATCCACACTCTGGTTGGACTTATACATCCACACTCTGGTTGGACTTATACATCCACACTCTGGTTGGACTTATACATCCACACTCTGGTTGGACTTATACATCCACACTCTGGTTGGACTTATACATCCACACTCTGGTTGGACTTATACATCCACACT
This sequence comes from Montipora capricornis, assembly GCF_036669925.1. NCBI lineage: Eukaryota > Metazoa > Cnidaria > Anthozoa > Scleractinia > Acroporidae > Montipora > Montipora capricornis. Next base: position 10,820 of record NW_027179954.1, on the reverse strand, counting down.
CTGGTTGGACTTATACATCCACACTCTGGTTGGACTTATACATCCACACTCTGGTTGGACTTATACATCCACACTCTGGTTGGACTTATACATCCACACTCTGGTTGGACTTATACATCCACACTCTGGTTGGACTTATACATCCACACTCTGGTTGGACTTATACATCCACACTCTGGTTGGACTTATACATCCACACTCTGGTTGGACTTATACATCCACACTCTGGTTGGACTTATACATCCACACTCTGGTTGGACTTATACATCCACACTCTGGTTGGACTTATACATCCACACTCTGGTTGGACTTATACATCCACACTCTGGTTGGACTTATACATCCACACTCTGGTTGGACTTATACATCCACACTCTGGTTGGACTTATACATCCACACTCTGGTTGGACTTATACATCCACACTCTGGTTGGACTTATACATCCACACTCTGGTTGGACTTATACATCCACACTCTGGTTGGACTTATACATCCACACTCTGGTTGGACTTATACATCCACACTCTGGTTGGACTTATACATCCACACTCTGGTTGGACTTATACATCCACACTCTGGTTGGACTTATACATCCACACTCTGGTTGGACTTATACATCCACACTCTGGTTGGACTTATACATCCACACTCTGGTTGGACTTATACATCCACACTCTGGTTGGACTTATACATCCACACTCTGGTTGGACTTATACATCCACACTCTGGTTGGACTTATACATCCACACTCTGGTTGGACTTATACATCCACACTCTGGTTGGACTTATACATCCACACTCTGGTTGGACTTATACATCCACACTCTGGTTGGACTTATACATCCACACTCTGGTTGGACTTATACATCCACACTCTGGTTGGACTTATACATCCACACTCTGGTTGGACTTATACATCCACACTCTGGTTGGACTTATACATCCACACTCTGGTTGGACTTATACATCCACACTCTGGTTGGACTTATACATCCACACTCTGGTTGGACTTATACATCCACACTCTGGTTGGACTTATACATCCACACTCTGGTTGGACTTATACATCCACACTCTGGTTGGACTTATACATCCACACTCTGGTTGGACTTATACATCCACACTCTGGTTGGACTTATACATCCACACTCTGGTTGGACTTATACATCCACACTCTGGTTGGACTTATACATCCACACTCTGGTTGGACTTATACATCCACACTCTGGTTGGACTTATACATCCACACTCTGGTTGGACTTATACATCCACACTCTGGTTGGACTTATACATCCACACTCTGGTTGGACTTATACATCCACACTCTGGTTGGACTTATACATCCACACTCTGGTTGGACTTATACATCCACACTCTGGTTGGACTTATACATCCACACTCTGGTTGGACTTATACATCCACACTCTGGTTGGACTTATACATCCACACTCTGGTTGGACTTATACATCCACACTCTGGTTGGACTTATACATCCACACTCTGGTTGGACTTATACATCCACACTCTGGTTGGACTTATACATCCACACTCTGGTTGGACTTATACATCCACACTCTGGTTGGACTTATACATCCACACTCTGGTTGGACTTATACATCCACACTCTGGTTGGACTTATACATCCACACTCTGGTTGGACTTATACATCCACACTCTGGTTGGACTTATACATCCACACTCTGGTTGGACTTATACATCCACACTCTGGTTGGACTTATACATCCACACTCTGGTTGGACTTATACATCCACACTCTGGTTGGACTTATACATCCACACTCTGGTTGGACTTATACATCCACACTCTGGTTGGACTTATACATCCACACTCTGGTTGGACTTATACATCCACACTCTGGTTGGACTTATACATCCACACTCTGGTTGGACTTATACATCCACACTCTGGTTGGACTTATACATCCACACTCTGGTTGGACTTATACATCCACACTCTGGTTGGACTTATACATCCACACTCTGGTTGGACTTATACATCCACACTCTGGTTGGACTTATACATCCACACTCTGGTTGGACTTATACATCCACACTCTGGTTGGACTTATACATCCACACTCTGGTTGGACTTATACATCCACACTCTGGTTGGACTTATACATCCACACTCTGGTTGGACTTATACATCCACACTCTGGTTGGACTTATACATCCACACTCTGGTTGGACTTATACATCCACACTCTGGTTGGACTTATACATCCACACTCTGGTTGGACTTATACATCCACACTCTGGTTGGACTTATACATCCACACTCTGGTTGGACTTATACATCCACACTCTGGTTGGACTTATACATCCACACTCTGGTTGGACTTATACATCCACACTCTGGTTGGACTTATACATCCACACTCTGGTTGGACTTATACATCCACACTCTGGTTGGACTTATACATCCACACTCTGGTTGGACTTATACATCCACACTCTGGTTGGACTTATACATCCACACTCTGGTTGGACTTATACATCCACACTCTGGTTGGACTTATACATCCACACTCTGGTTGGACTTATACATCCACACTCTGGTTGGACTTATACATCCACACTCTGGTTGGACTTATACATCCACACTCTGGTTGGACTTATACATCCACACTCTGGTTGGACTTATACATCCACACTCTGGTTGGACTTATACATCCACACTCTGGTTGGACTTATACATCCACACTCTGGTTGGACTTATACATCCACACTCTGGTTGGACTTATACATCCACACTCTGGTTGGACTTATACATCCACACTCTGGTTGGACTTATACATCCACACTCTGGTTGGACTTATACATCCACACTCTGGTTGGACTTATACATCCACACTCTGGTTGGACTTATACATCCACACTCTGGTTGGACTTATACATCCACACTCTGGTTGGACTTATACATCCACACTCTGGTTGGACTTATACATCCACACTCTGGTTGGACTTATACATCCACACTCTGGTTGGACTTATACATCCACACTCTGGTTGGACTTATACATCCACACTCTGGTTGGACTTATACATCCACACTCTGGTTGGACTTATACATCCACACTCTGGTTGGACTTATACATCCACACTCTGGTTGGACTTATACATCCACACTCTGGTTGGACTTATACATCCACACTCTGGTTGGACTTATACATCCACACTCTGGTTGGACTTATACATCCACACTCTGGTTGGACTTATACATCCACACTCTGGTTGGACTTATACATCCACACTCTGGTTGGACTTATACATCCACACTCTGGTTGGACTTATACATCCACACTCTGGTTGGACTTATACATCCACACTCTGGTTGGACTTATACATCCACACTCTGGTTGGACTTATACATCCACACTCTGGTTGGACTTATACATCCACACTCTGGTTGGACTTATACATCCACACTCTGGTTGGACTTATACATCCACACTCTGGTTGGACTTATACATCCACACTCTGGTTGGACTTATACATCCACACTCTGGTTGGACTTATACATCCACACTCTGGTTGGACTTATACATCCACACTCTGGTTGGACTTATACATCCACACTCTGGTTGGACTTATACATCCACACTCTGGTTGGACTTATACATCCACACTCTGGTTGGACTTATACATCCACACTCTGGTTGGACTTATACATCCACACTCTGGTTGGACTTATACATCCACACTCTGGTTGGACTTATACATCCACACTCTGGTTGGACTTATACATCCACACTCTGGTTGGACTTATACATCCACACTCTGGTTGGACTTATACATCCACACTCTGGTTGGACTTATACATCCACACTCTGGTTGGACTTATACATCCACACTCTGGTTGGACTTATACATCCACACTCTGGTTGGACTTATACATCCACACTCTGGTTGGACTTATACATCCACACTCTGGTTGGACTTATACATCCACACTCTGGTTGGACTTATACATCCACACTCTGGTTGGACTTATACATCCACACTCTGGTTGGACTTATACATCCACACTCTGGTTGGACTTATACATCCACACTCTGGTTGGACTTATACATCCACACTCTGGTTGGACTTATACATCCACACTCTGGTTGGACTTATACATCCACACTCTGGTTGGACTTATACATCCACACTCTGGTTGGACTTATACATCCACACTCTGGTTGGACTTATACATCCACACTCTGGTTGGACTTATACATCCACACTCTGGTTGGACTTATACATCCACACTCTGGTTGGACTTATACATCCACACGCTGGTTGGACTTATACCTCCACACTCTGGTTGGACTTAGACCTCCACACTCTGGTTGGACTTATACCTCCACACTCTGGTTGGACTTATACATCCACACTCTGGTTGGCATTTATACATCCACACTCTGGTTGGAACCTTATACAGTCCACACTCTGGTTGGACTATACATCCACCACTCTGGTTTGGGCACTTATACATCCACACTCTGGTTTGGACTTATGACATCCCCACTCTGGTTGGACTTATACATCCCACAATCTGGTTGGACTTATACATCCACACTCTGGTTGGACTTATACAATCCACACTCTGGTTGGACTTATACATCCCACACTCTGGTTGGACTTATACATCCACACTCTGGTTGGACATATACAATCTCACACTCTGGTTGGACTTATACATCCACACTCTGGTTGGACTTATACATCCACACTCTGGTTGGACTTATACATCCACACTCTGGTTGGACTTATACATCCACACTCTGGTTGGACTTATACATCCACACTTCTGGTTGGACTTATACATCCACACTCTGGTTGGACTTATACATCCACACTCTGGTTGGACTTATACATCCACACTCTGGTTGGACTTATACATCGACATCCACACTCTGGTTGGACTTATACATCCACACTCTGGTTGGACTTATACATCCACACTCTGGTTGGACTTATACATCCACACTCTGGTTGGACTTATACATCCACACTCTGGTTGGACTTATACATCCACACTCTGGTTGGACTTATACATCCCACACTCTGGTTGGACTTATACATCCACACTCTGGTTGGACTTATACATCCACACTCTGGTTGGACTTATACATCCACACTCTGGTTGGACTTATACATCCACACTCGGGTTGGACTTATACATCCACACTCTGGTTGGACTTATACATCCACACTCTGGTTGGACTTATACATCCACACTCTGGTTGGACTTATACATCCACACTCTGGTTGGACTTATACATCCACACTCTGGTTGGACTTATACATCCACACTCTGGTTGGACTTATACATCCACACTCTGGTTGGACTTATACATCCACACTCTGGTTGGACTTATACATCCACACTCTGGTTGGACTTATACATCCACACTCTGGTTGGACTTATACATCCACACTCTGGTTGGACTTATACATCCACACTCTGGTTGGACTTATACATCCACACTCTGGTTGGACTTATACATCCACACTCTGGTTGGACTTATACATCCACACTCTGGTTGGACTTATACATCCACACTCTGGTTGGACTTATACATCCACACTCTGGTTGGACTTATACATCCACACTCTGGTTGGACTTATACATCCACACTCTGGTTGGACTTATACATCCAAACTCTGGTTGGACTTATACATCCACACTCTGGTTGGACTTATACATCCACACTCTGGTTGGACTTATACATCCACACTCTGGTTGGACTTATACATCCACACTCTGGTTGGACTTATACATCCACACTCTGGTTGGACTTATACATCCACACTCTGGTTGGACTTATACATCCACACTCTGGTTGGACTTATACATCCACACCTGGTTGGACTTATACATCCACACTCTGGTTGGACTTATACATCCACACTCTGGTTGGACTTATACATCCACACTCTGGTTGGACTTATACATCCACACTCTGGTTGGACTTATACATCCACACTCTGGTTGGACTTATACATCCACACTCTGGTTGGACTTATACATCCACACTCTGGTTGGACTTATACATCCACACTCTGGTTGGACTTATACATCCACACTCTGGTTGGACTTATACATCCACACTCTGGTTGGACTTATACATCCACACTCTGGTTGGACTTATACATCCACACTCTGGTTGGACTTATACATCCACACTCTGGTTGGACTTATACATCCACACTCTGGTTGGACTTATACATCCACACTCTGGTTGGACTTATACATCCACACTCTGGTTGGACTTATACATCCACACTCTGGTTGGACTTATACATCCACACTCTGGTTGGACTTATACATCCACACTCTGGTTGGACTTATACATCCACACTCTGGTTGGACTTATACATCCACACTCTGGTTGGACTTATACATCCACACTCTGGTTGGACTTATACATCCACACTCTGGTTGGACTTATACATCCACACTCTGGTTGGACTTATACATCCACACTCTGGTTGGACTTATACATCCACACTCTGGTTGGACTTATACATCCACACTCTGGTTGGACTTATACATCCACACTCTGGTTGGACTTATACATCCACACTCTGGTTGGACTTATACATCCACACTCTGGTTGGACTTATACATCCACACTCTGGTTGGACTTATACATCCACACTCTGGTTGGACTTATACATCCACACTCTGGTTGGACTTATACATCCACACTCTGGTTGGACTTATACATCCACACTCTGGTTGGACTTATACATCCACACTCTGGTTGGACTTATACATCCACACTCTGGTTGGACTTATACATCCACACTCTGGTTGGACTTATACATCCACACTCTGGTTGGACTTATACATCCACACTCTGGTTGGACTTATACATCCACACTCTGGTTGGACTTATACATCCACACTCTGGTTGGACTTATACATCCACACTCTGGTTGGACTTATACATCCACACTCTGGTTGGACTTATACATCCACACTCTGGTTGGACTTATACATCCACACTCTGGTTGGACTTATACATCCACACTCTGGTTGGACTTATACATCCACACTCTGGTTGGACTTATACATCCACACTCTGGTTGGACTTATACATCCACACTCTGGTTGGACTTATACATCCACACTCTGGTTGGACTTATACATCCACACTCTGGTTGGACTTATACATCCACACTCTGGTTGGACTTATACATCCACACTCTGGTTGGACTTATACATCCACACTCTGGTTGGACTTATACATCCACACTCTGGTTGGACTTATACATCCACACTCTGGTTGGACTTATACATCCACACTCTGGTTGGACTTATACATCCACACTCTGGTTGGACTTATACATCCACACTCTGGTTGGACTTATACATCCACACTCTGGTTGGACTTATACATCCACACTCTGGTTGGACTTATACATCCACACTCTGGTTGGACTTATACATCCACACTCTGGTTGGACTTATACATCCACACTCTGGTTGGACTTATACATCCACACTCTGGTTGGACTTATACATCCACACTCTGGTTGGACTTATACATCCACACTCTGGTTGGACTTATACATCCACACTCTGGTTGGACTTATACATCCACACTCTGGTTGGACTTATACATCCACACTCTGGTTGGACTTATACATCCACACTCTGGTTGGACTTATACATCCACACTCTGGTTGGACTTATACATCCACACTCTGGTTGGACTTATACATCCACACTCTGGTTGGACTTATACATCCACACTCTGGTTGGACTTATACATCCACACTCTGGTTGGACTTATACATCCACACTCTGGTTGGACTTATACATCCACACTCTGGTTGGACTTATACATCCACACTCTGGTTGGACTTATACATCCACACTCTGGTTGGACTTATACATCCACACTCTGGTTGGACTTATACATCCACACTCTGGTTGGACTTATACATCCACACTCTGGTTGGACTTATACATCCACACTCTGGTTGGACTTATACATCCACACTCTGGTTGGACTTATACATCCACACTCTGGTTGGACTTATACATCCACACTCTGGTTGGACTTATACATCCACACTCTGGTTGGACTTATACATCCACACTCTGGTTGGACTTATACATCCACACTCTGGTTGGACTTATACATCCACACTCTGGTTGGACTTATACATCCACACTCTGGTTGGACTTATACATCCACACTCTGGTTGGACTTATACATCCACACTCTGGTTGGACTTATACATCCACACTCTGGTTGGACTTATACATCCACACTCTGGTTGGACTTATACATCCACACTCTGGTTGGACTTATACATCCACACTCTGGTTGGACTTATACATCCACACTCTGGTTGGACTTATACATCCACACTCTGGTTGGACTTATACATCCACACTCTGGTTGGACTTATACATCCACACTCTGGTTGGACTTATACATCCACACTCTGGTTGGACTTATACATCCACACTCTGGTTGGACTTATACATCCACACTCTGGTTGGACTTATACATCCACACTCTGGTTGGACTTATACATCCACACTCTGGTTGGACTTATACATCCACACTCTGGTTGGACTTATACATCCACACTCTGGTTGGACTTATACATCCACACTCTGGTTGGACTTATACATCCACACTCTGGTTGGACTTATACATCCACACTCTGGTTGGACTTATACATCCACACTCTGGTTGGACTTATACATCCACACTCTGGTTGGACTTATACATCCACACTCTGGTTGGACTTATACATCCACACTCTGGTTGGACTTATACATCCACACTCTGGTTGGACTTATACATCCACACTCTGGTTGGACTTATACATCCACACTCTGGTTGGACTTATACATCCACACTCTGGTTGGACTTATACATCCACACTCTGGTTGGACTTATACATCCACACTCTGGTTGGACTTATACATCCACACTCTGGTTGGACTTATACATCCACACTCAGTATGGACTTATACATCCACACTCTGGTTGGACTTATACATCCACACTCTGGTTGGACTTATACATCCACACTCTGGTTGGACTTATACATCCACACTCTGGTTGGACTTATACATCCACACTCTGGTTGGACTTATACATCCACACTCTGGTTGGACTTATACATCCACACTCTGGTTGGACTTATACATCCACACTCTGGTTGGACTTATACATCCACACTCTGGTTGGACTTATACATCCACACTCTGGTTGGACTTATACATCCACACTCTGGTTGGACTTATAATCCACACTCTGGTTGGACATATAAATCCACACTCTGGTTGGACTTATACATCCACACTCTGGTTGGACTTATACATCCACACTCTTGTTGGACTTATACATCCACACTCTGGTTGGACTTATACATCCACACTCTGGTTGGACTTATACATCCACACTCTGGTTGGACTTATACATCCACACTCTGGTTGGACTTATACATCCACACTCTGGTTGGACTTATACATCCACACTCTGGTTGGCGTTATACATCCACACTGGTTGGACTCATACATCCACACTCTGGTTGGACTTATACATCCACACTCTGGTTGGACTTATACATCCACACTCTGGTTGGACTTATACATCCACACTCTGGTTGGACTTATACATCCACACTCTGGTTGGACTTATACATCCACACTCTGGTTGGACTTATACATCCACACTCTGGTTGGACTTATACATCAACACACTGGTTGGACTTATACATCCACACTCTGGTTGGACTTATACATCCACACTCTGGTTGGACTTATACATCCACACTCTGGTTGGACTTATACATCCACACTCTGGTTGGACTTATACATCCACACTCTGGTTGGACTTATACATCCACACTCCGGTGGTACTCATACATCCACACTCTGGTTGGACTTATACATCCACACTCTGGTTGGACTTATACATCCACATCTGGTTGGACTTATACATCCACACTGGTGGACTTATACATCCACACTCTGGTTGGACTTATACATCCACACTCTGGTTGGACTTATACATCCACACTCTGGTTGGACTTACATCCACACTCTGGTTGGACTTATACATCACACTCTGGTTGGACTTATACATCCACACTCTGGTTGGACTTATACATCCACACTCTGGTTGGACTTATAACAACACACTAGCGTTGGACTTATACAACCACACTATGGTTGGACTTATACATCCACACTCTGTTGGACTTATACATCACACTCTGGTTGGACTTATACATCCACACTCTGGTTGGACTTATAACATCCACACTCTGGTTGGACTTATACATCCACACTCTGGTTGGACTTATACATCCACACTCTGGTTGGACTTATACATCCACACTCTGGTTGGACTTATACATCCACACTCTGGTTGGACTTATACATCCACACTCTGGTTGGACTTATACATCCACACTCTGGGTGGACTTATACATCCACACTCTGGTTGGACTTAAACATCCACACTCTGGTGGACTTATACATCCCACTCTGGTTGGACTTATACATCCACACTCTGGGTGGACTTATGCTCCCACACTCTGGTTGGACTTATACATCCACACTCTGGTTGGACTTATACCTCCACACTCTGGTTGGATTATACATCCACACTTCTGGTTGGGACTTATACATACCACACTCGGTTGGACTCTATGTACATCCACAGTATTTCACGGGTCAAGTAAAACACTTATTGAAGAAGATGGAACATTCTGTGAGAATTAATATTTTAGGGTTTGGAGAAAATTCTGGCAAATCTTTTTCTTAAAGAGAAA
>NW_027179953.1:0-32218 GCF_036669925.1 Montipora capricornis | reverse complement strand
GGAAGGTAACTTCATTTTACAGATACCCCCTCCCCTTTTCAATGTTGGAATTTCCAGAGAAAAAAAATGGTGACTTTTCTTACCTGAAGAACTCCAACATTGAATATGGGGGAGGGGGGCCACAAGAGCATGGTATTTCCCAAATACTTTAGCAATAGTTAGAAAAATCGAATAGGTGTGAAGTAGCTGATGCCCGCAACCTTCCCAACAACTTTTGACCACGATTGTCTGAAAAAGGTCGAAGCGCAATAAATGCGATTTTATACAAGTGGTTCATTCCTTTAACAGAAACTCGAAGAAGTGGCAAAATTTAGCATTTCGATATGTTTCGTTCAAGTTATTGCTGAAATCAAGCTCAAAAACGTCTTCGTATTTTCTTGTTGATAATCTCGCAAATAGTAACGTGGGATGTTTACGAAATGAATAAGATAATTCCCGGTGAGCTGTACCGTGTATCTATTTGCTGTTGTTAGATATGCAATATTTGCCATAAATACGCGATAGATTTTGCTAGGATAGGTCGTAAGTGGCTTCCAAATGTATTGAACCCTGTGTGTAGCCTCGAGGATCAGGTTACAGTCATATAGTCAATGCTACACAGTTCTCCTCAACAGTACTCCATACATTCCGAGGAAACGTCGCTGTTTTGTTCGTCTTTGGCTTCAACTAAGCGCTTAGTAGTGACCATTGTAATCCAAACTTTCTTTTTCATAGGATTGCAGACTGTAAAGTTTGGTTTTAAACACTATTTACACAGTACTCCATCGAATGAATATAAATGAGAACTTATTACTCAAGTAATCTTTTAAGTTCCCGCAATAGAAGGGAGTACTGTTCAAAATGAAGGAATTTCTTTATTCCAAGGGACAAATTCACAATCAGTTACTTTGCAGTATTAAATTCTATCCATAACCATTCAAGTTGTATCAAAAACGTACCTCACTGGCCTCGAAAATTGCCACATACTTGTGGAGTACTGTGTGGAGTACTGCGTGAAACACCGTTTTGTAGTCATGTATTAACAATTATACGTCAATAGGTCGCCATTCACTCTCGCTACATCACCTGAAGGCCATCTAAAAATGCATTTACTTAATAACCGGGAAAACAATAGTACAACAACAAATTTTTCAGTTCAAGCACATGGTTTACATGTCTTGGTGAGGTTTTGAATTAGGGAAAAAAGAACCTTTGCTATATTACTATTGTGGGAGTAACTCAAAGAACAATACGTCGACCATTAACAGGCAACTTGTCTTCTAAATATTTTGTATATTTTGCACGAATTGTACCTCTAGATACCAAATTTACGCTGCAATACGCTTTTAAGTGGTGAATTTCATGAAACAGAACGGCAATTTTACGGAGAAAGGACTTTCAATGCGCATTGTTGTACCGGTCCTAAGATACTGTTGTAACGCAATATTGTGTCACGGAAAACCACTCCTCGGAGTGAGCACATAGGTGGCTTTAGCAAATTCCATGTTCTGAGACTGGGTCCCAAAAACAACGACAATGAAGATAATCCATGGAACCGTAATTATGGAGAATAACAACTGCATATCTTCCGTAATTTTGTGTTATACGCCAAAAACTGTTTACAGTTGTTTTCAGGACAATCATGGACAAAAGTGTTGGAAGGTAACTTCATTTTACAGATACCCCCTCCCCCTTTTCAATGTTGGAATTTCCAGAGAAAAAAAATGGTGACTTTCTTACCTGAAGAACTCCAACATTGAATATGGGGGAGGGGGGCCACAAGAGCATGGTATTCCCAAATACTTTAGCCAATAGTTAGAAAAATCGAATTAGGTGTGAAGTTAGCTGATGCCCGCAACCTTCCCAACAACTTTTGACCACGATTGTCTGAAAAAGGTCGAAGCGCAATAATGCGATTTATACAAGTGGTTTCATTCCTTTAACAGAAACTCGAAGAAGTGGCAAAATATTAGCATTTCGATATGTTTCGTTCAAGTTATTGCTGAAATCAAGCTCAAATAACGTCTTCGTATTTTCTTGTTGATAATCTCGCAAATAGTAACGTGGGATGTTTACGAAATGAATAAGAATAATTCCCGGTGAGCTGTACCGTGTATCTATTTGCTGTTGTTAGATATGCAATATTTGCCATAAATACGCGATAGATTTTGCTAGGATAGGTCGTAAGTGGCTTCCAAATGTTATTGAACCCTGTGTGTAGCCTCGAGGATCAGGTTACAGTCATATAGTCAATGCTACACAGTTCTCCTCAACAGTACTCCATACATTCCGAGGAAAATGTCGCTGTTTTGTTCGTCTTTGGCTTCAACTAAGCGCTTAGTAGTGACCATTGTAATCCAAACTTTCTTTTTCATAGGATTGCAGACTATAAAGTTTGGTTTTAAACACTATTTACACAGTACTCCATCGAATGAATATAAATGAGAACTTATTACTCAAGTAATCTTTTAAGTTCCCGCAATAGAAGGGAGTACTGTTCAAAATGAAGGAATTTCTTTATTCCAAGGGACAAATTCACAATCAGTTACTTCGCAGTATTAAATTCTATCCATAACCATTCAAGTTGTATCAAAACGTACCTCACTGGCCTCGAAAATTGCCACATACTTGTGGAGTACTGTGTGGAGTACTGCGTGAAACACCGTTTTGTAGTCATGTATTAACAATTATACGTCAATAGGTCGCCATTCACTCTCGCTACATCACCTGAAGGCCATCTAAAAATGCATTTACTTAATAAACCGGGAAAACAATAGTACAACAACAAATTTTCAGTTCCAAGCACATGGTTTACATGTCTTGGTGAGGTTTGAATTAGGGAAAAAAGAACCTTTGCTATATTACCATTGTGGGAGTAACTCAAAGAACAATACGTCGACCATTAACAGGTCACTTGTCTTCTAAATATTTTGTATATTTTGCACGAATTGTACCTCTAGATACCAAATTTACGCTGCAATACGCTTTTAAGTGGTGAACTTCATGAAACAGAACGGCAATTTTACGGAGAAAGGACTTTCAATGCGCATTGTTGTACCGGTCCTAAGATACTGTTGTAACGCAATATTGTGTCACGGAAAACCACTCCTCGGAGTGAGCACATAGGTGGCTTTAGCAAATTCCAAGTTCTGAGACTGGGTCCAAAAACAACGACAATGAAGATAATCCATGGAACCGTAATTATGGAGAATAACAACTGCATATCTTCCGTAAATTTTGTGTTATACGCCAAAAACTGTTTACAGTTGTTTTCAGACAATCATGGACAAAAGTGTTGGGAAGGTAACTTCATTTTACAGATACCCCCCTCCCCCTTTTCAATGTTGGAATTTCCAGAGAAAAAAAATGGTGACTTTTCTTACCTGAAGAACTCCAACATTGAATATGGGGGAGGGGGGCCACAAGAGCATGGTATTTCCCAAATACTTTAGCCAATAGTTAGAAAAATCGAATTAGGTGTGAAGTTAGCTGATGCCCGCAACCTTCCCAACAACGTTTGACCACGGTTGTCTGAAAATTAAAAGATCGAAGTGCAATAAATTCGATTTCCTGCAAGTGGTTTCATTCCTTTAACAGATGCTCGAAGAAGTGGCAAAATATTAGCATTTCGATATGTTTCGTTCAAGTTATTGCTGAAATCAAGCTCAAATAACGTCTTCGTATTTTCTTGTTGATAATCTCGCAAATAGTAACGTGGGATGTTTACGAAATGAATAAGAATAATTCCCGGTGAGCTGTACCGTGTATCTATTTGCTGTTGTTAGATATGCAATATTTGCCATAAATACGCGATAGATTTTGCTAGGATAGGTCGTAAGTGGCTTCCAAATGTTATTGAACCCTGTGTGTAGCCTCGAGGATCAGGTTACAGTCATATAGTCAATGCTACACAGTTCTCCTCAACAGTACTCCATACATTCCGAGGAAAATGTCGCTGTTTTGTTCGTCTTTGGCTTCAACTAAGCGCTTAGTAGTGACCATTGTAATCCAAACTTTCTTTTTCATAGGATTGCAGACTATAAAGTTTGGTTTTAAACACTATTTACACAGTACTCCATCGAATGAATATAAATGAGAACTTATTACTCAAGTAATCTTTTAAGTTCCCGCAATAGAAGGGAGTACTGTTCAAAATGAAGGAATTTCTTTATTCCAAGGGACAAATTCACAATCAGTTACTTCGCAGTATTAAATTCTATCCATAACCATTCAAGTTGTATCAAAACGTACCTCACTGGCCTCGAAAATTGCCACATACTTGTGGAGTACTGTGTGGAGTACTGCGTGAAACACCGTTTTGTAGTCATGTATTAACAATTATACGTCAATAGGTCGCCATTCACTCTCGCTACATCACCTGAAGGCCATCTAAAAATGCATTTACTTAATAAACCGGGAAAACAATAGTACAACAACAAATTTTCAGTTCCAAGCACATGGTTTACATGTCTTGGTGAGGTTTGAATTAGGGAAAAAAGAACCTTTGCTATATTACCATTGTGGGAGTAACTCAAAGAACAATACGTAGACCATTAACAGGTCACTTGTCTTCTAAATATTTTGTATATTTTGCACGAATTGTACCTCTAGATACCAAATTTACGCTGCAATACGTTTTTAAGTGGTGAATTCCATGAAACAGAACGGCAATTTTACGGAGAAAGGACTTTCAATGCGCATTGTTGTACCGGTCCTAAGATACTGTTGTAACGCAATATTGTGTCACGGAAAACCACTCCTCGGAGTGAGCACATAGGTGGCTTTAGCAAATTCCATGTTCTGAGACTGGGTCCCAAAAACAACGAAAATAAAGATAATCCATGGAACCATAATTATGGAGAATAAAAACTGCATATCTTCCGTAAATTTTGTGTTATACGCCAAAAACTGTTTACAGTTGTTTTCAGACAATCATGGACAAAAGTGTTGGGAAGGTAACTTCATTTTACAGATACCCCCCTCCCCCTTTTCAATGTTGGAATTTCCAGAGAAAAAAAATGGTGACTTTTCTTACCTGAAGAACTCCAACATTGAATATGGGGGAGGGGGGCCACAAGAGCATGGTATTTCCCAAATACTTTAGCCAATAGTTAGAAAAATCGAATTAGGTGTGAAGTTAGCTGATGCCCGCAACCTTCCCAACAACGTTTGACCACGGTTGTCTGAAAATTAAAAGATCGAAGTGCAATAAATTCGATTTCCTGCAAGTGGTTTCATTCCTTTAACAGATGCTCGAAGAAGTGGCAAAATATTAGCATTTCGATATGTTTCGTTCAAGTTATTGCTGAAATCAAGCTCAAATAACGTCTTCGTATTTTCTTGTTGATAATCTCGCAAATAGTAACGTGGGATGTTTACGAAATGAATAAGAATAACTCCCGGTGAGCCGTACCGTGACACATCTCTTTGCTGTTAGATATGCAATAGATATGCAATATTTGCCATAAATACGCGATAGATTTTGCTAGGATAGGTCGTAAGTGGCTTCCAAATGTTATTGAACCCTGTGTGTAGCCTCGAGGATCAGGTTACAGTCATATAGTCAATGCTACACAGTTCTCCTCAACAGTACTCCATACATTCCGAGGAAAATGTCGCTGTTTTGTTCGTCTTTGGCTTCAACTAAGCGCTTAGTAGTGACCATTGTAATCCAAACTTTCTTTTTCATAGGATTGCAGACTGTAAAGTTTGGTTTTAAACACTATTTACACAGTACTCCATCGAATGAATATAAATGAGAACTTATTACTCAAGTAATCTTTTAAGTTCCCGCAATAGAAGGGAGTACTGTTCAAAATGAAGGAATTTCTTTATTCCAAGGGACAAATTCACAATCAGTTACTTCGCAGTATTAAATTCTATCCATAACCATTCAAGTTGTATCAAAACGTACCTCACTGGCCTCGAAAATTGCCACATACTTGTGGAGTACTGTGTGGAGTACTGCGTGAAACACCGTTTTGTAGTCATGTATTAACAATTATACGTCAATAGGTCGCCATTCACTCTCGCTACATCACCTGAAGGCCATCTAAAAATGCATTTACTTAATAAACCGGGAAAACAATAGTACAACAACAAATTTTCAGTTCCAAGCACATGGTTACATGTCTTGGTGAGGTTTGAATTAGGGAAAAAAGAACCTTTGCTATATTACCATTGTGGGAGTAACTCAAAGAACAATACGTCGACCATTAACAGGTCACTTGTCTTCTAAATATTTTGTATATTTTGCACGAATTGTACCTCTAGATACCAAATTTACGCTGCAATACGTTTTTAAGTGGTGAACTTCATGAAACAGAACGGCAATTTTACGGAGAAAGGACTTTCAATGCGCATTGTTGTACCGGTCCTAAGATACTGTTGTAACGCAATATTGTGTCACGGAAAACCACTCCTCGGAGTGAGCACATAGGTGGCTTTAGCAAATTCCATGTTCTGAGACTGGGTCCCAAAAACAACGACAATGAAGATAATCCATGGAACCGTAATTATGGAGAATAACAACTGCATATCTTCCGTAAATTTTGTGTTATACGCCAAAAACTGTTTACAGTTGTTTTCAGACAATCATGGACAAAAGTGTTGGGAAGGTAACTTCATTTTACAGATACCCCCCTCCCCCTTTTCAATGTTGGAATTTCCAGAGAAAAAAAATGGTGACTTTTCTTACCTGAAGAACTCCAACATTGAATATGGGGGAAAGGGGGCCACAAGAGCATGGTATTTCACAAATAGTACAGCCAATAGCTAGAATAATCGAATTAGGTGCGAAGTGAAGTGAAAAGATGCACTCAACCTTCCCAACAACGTTTGACCACGGTTGTCTGAAAATTAAAAGATCGAAGTGCAATAAATTCGATTTCCTGCAAGTGGTTTCATTCCTTTAACAGATGCTCGAAGAAGTGGAAACATATTGGGATTTCAATGTGTTTTGTTCAAGTTATTGCTGAAATCAAGCTCAAATAACGTCTTCGTATTTTCTTGTTGATAATCTCGCAAATAGTAACGTGGGATGTTTACGAAACGACTAAGAATAATTCCTGGTGAGCCGTACCCTATCTCCTTTTGCTGTCGTTAGATACGCAATATTTGCCATAAATACGCGATAGATTTTGCTAGGATAGGTCGTAAGTGGCTTCCAAATGTTATTGAACCCTGTGTGTAGCCTCGAGGATCAGGTTACAGTCATATAGTCAATGCTACACAGTTCTCCTCAACAGTACTCCATACATTCCGAGGAAAATGTCGCTGTTTTGTTCGTCTTTGGCTTCAACTAAGCGCTTAGTAGTGACCATTGTAATCCAAACTTTCTTTTTCATAGGATTGCAGACTATAAAGTTTGGTTTTAAACACTATTTACACAGTACTCCATCGAATGAATATAAATGAGAACTTATTACTCAAGTAATCTTTTAAGTTCCCGCAATAGAAGGGAGTACTGTTCAAAATGAAGGAATTTCTTTATTCCAAGGGACAAATTCACAATCAGTTACTTCGCAGTATTAAATTCTATCCATAACCATTCAAGTTGTATCAAAACGTACCTCACTGGCCTCGAAAATTGCCACATACTTGTGGAGTACTGTGTGGAGTACTGCGTGAAACACCGTTTTGTAGTCATGTATTAACAATTATACGTCAATAGGTCGCCATTCACTCTCGCTACATCACCTGAAGGCCATCTAAAAATGCATTTACTTAATAAACCGGGAAAACAATAGTACAACAACAAATTTTCAGTTCCAAGCACATGGTTTACATGTCTTGGTGAGGTTTGAATTAGGGAAAAAAGAACCTTTGCTATATTACCATTGTGGGAGTAACTCAAAGAACAATACGTCGACCATTAACAGGTCACTTGTCTTCTAAATATTTTGTATATTTTGCACGAATTGTACCTCTAGATACCAAATTTACGCTGCAATACGCTTTTAAGTGGTGAATTTCATGAAACAGAACGGCAATTTTACGGAGAAAGGACTTTCAATGCGCATTGTTGTACCGGTCCTAAGATACTGTTGTCACGCAATATTGTGTCACGGAAACCCACTCCTCGGAGTGAGCACATAGGTGGCTTTAGCAAATTCCATGTTCTGAGACTGGGTCCCAAAACAACGACAATGAAGATAATCCATGGAACCGTAATTATGGAGAATAACAACTGCATATCTTCCGTAAATTTTGTGTTATACGCCAAAAACTGTTTACAGTTGTTTTCAGACAATCATGGACAAAAGTGTTGGGAAGGTAACTTCATTTTACAGATACCCCCCTCCCCCTTTTCAATGTTGGAATTTCCAGAGAAAAAAAATGGTGACTTTTCTTACCTGAAGAACTCCAACATTGAATATGGGGGAGGGGGGCCACAAGAGCATGGTATTTCCCAAATACTTTAGCCAATAGTTAGAAAAATCGAATTAGGTGTGAAGTTAGCTGATGCCCGCAACCTTCCCAACAACTTTTGACCACGATTGTCTGAAAAAGGTCGAAGCGCAATAAATGCGATTTTATACAAGTGGTTTCATTCCTTTAACAGAAACTCGAAGAAGTGGCAAAATATTAGCATTTCGATATGTTTCGTTCAAGTTATTGCTGAAATCAAGCTCAAATAACGTCTTCGTATTTTCTTGTTGATAATCTCGCAAATAGTAACGTGGGATGTTTACGAAATGAATAAGAATAATTCCCGGTGAGCTGTACCGTGTATCTATTTGCTGTTGTTAGATATGCAATTTGCCATAAATACGCGATAGATTTTGCTAGGATAGGTCGTAAGTGGCTTCCAAATGTTATTGAACCTGTGTGTAGCCTCGAGGATCAGGTTACAGTCATATAGTCAATGCTACACAGTTCTCCTCAACAGTACTCCATACATTCCGAGGAAAATGTAGCTGTTTTGTTCGTCTTTGGCTTCAACTAAGCGCTTAGTAGTGACCATTGTAATCCAAACTTTCTTTTTCATAGGATTGCAGACTATAAAGTTTGGTTTTAAACACTATTTACACAGTACTCCATCGAATGAATATAAATGAGAACTTATTACTCAAGTAATCTTTTAAGTTCCCGCAATAGAAGGGAGTACTGTTCAAAATGAAGGAATTTCTTTATTCCAAGGGACAAATTCACAATCAGTTACTTCGCAGTATTAAATTCTATCCATAACCATTCAAGTTGTATCAAAACGTACCTCACTGGCCTCGAAAATTGCCACATACTTGTGGAGTACTGTGTGGAGTACTGCGTGAAACACCGTTTTGTAGTCATGTATTAACAATTATACGTCAATAGGTCGCCATTCACTCTCGCTACATCACCTGAAGGCCATCTAAAAATGCATTTACTTAATAAACCGGGAAAACAATAGTACAACAACAAATTTTCAGTTCCAAGCACATGGTTTACATGTCTTGGTGAGGTTTGAATTAGGGAAAAAAGAACCTTTGCTATATTACCATTGTGGGAGTAACTCAAAGAACAATACGTCGACCATTAACAGGTCACTTGTCTTCTAAATATTTTGTATATTTTGCACGAATTGTACCTCTAGATACCAAATTTACGCTGCAATACGCTTTTAAGTGGTGAATTTCATGAAACAGAACGGCAATTTTACGGAGAAAGGACTTTCAATGCGCATTGTTGTACCGGTCCTAAGATACTGTTGTCACGCAATATTGTGTCACGGAAAACCACTCCTCGGAGTGAGCACATAGGTGGCTTTAGCAAATTCCATGTTCTGAGACTGGGTCCAAAAACAACGACAATGAAGATAATCCATGGAACCATAATTATGGAGAATAAAACCTGCATATCTTCCGTAAATTTTGTGTTATACGCCAAAAACTGTTTACAGTTGTTTTCAGACAATCATGGACAAAAGTGTTGGGAAGGTAACTTCATTTTACGGATACCCCCCTCCCCCTTTTCAATGTTGGAATTTCCAGAGAAAAAAAATGGTGACTTTTCTTACCTGAAGAACTCCAACATTGAATATGGGGGAGGGGGGCCACAAGAGCATGGTATTTCACAAATAGTACAGCCAATAGCTAGAATAATCGAATTAGGTGCGAAGTGAAGTGAAAAGATGCACTCAACCTTCCCAACAACGTTTGACCACGGTTGTCTGAAAATTAAAAGATCGAAGTGCAATAAATTCGATTTCCTGCAAGTGGTTTCATTCCTTTAACAGATGCTCGAAGAAGTGGCAAAATATTAGCATTTCGATATGTTTCGTTCAAGTTATTGCTGAAATCAAGCTCAAATAACGTCTTCGTATTTTCTTGTTGATAATCTCGCAAATAGTAACGTGGGATGTTTACGAAATGAATAAGAATAACTCCCGGTGAGCCGTACCGTGACACATCTCTTTGCTGTTAGATATGCAATAGATATGCAATATTTGCCATAAATACGCGATAGATTTTGCTAGGATAGGTCGTAAGTGGCTTCCAAATGTTATTGAACCCTGTGTGTAGCCTCGAGGATCAGGTTACAGTCATATAGTCAATGCTACACAGTTCTCCTCAACAGTACTCCATACATTCCGAGGAAAATGTCGCTGTTTTGTTCGTCTTTGGCTTCAACTAAGCGCTTAGTAGTGACCATTGTAATCCAAACTTTCTTTTTCATAGGATTGCAGACTATAAAGTTTGGTTTTAAACACTATTTACACAGTACTCCATCGAATGAATATAAATGAGAACTTATTACTCAAGTAATCTTTTAAGTTCCCGCAATAGAAGGGAGTACTGTTCAAAATGAAGGAATTTCTTTATTCCAAGGGACAAATTCACAATCAGTTACTTCGCAGTATTAAATTCTATCCATAACCATTCAAGTTGTATCAAAACGTACCTCACTGGCCTCGAAAATTGCCACATACTTGTGGAGTACTGTGTGGAGTACTGCGTGAAACACCGTTTTGTAGTCATGTATTAACAATTATACGTCAATAGGTCGCCATTCACTCTCGCTACATCACCTGAAGGCCATCTAAAAATGCATTTACTTAATAAACCGGGAAAACAATAGTACAACAACAAATTTTCAGTTCCAAGCACATGGTTTACATGTCTTGGTGAGGTTTGAATTAGGGAAAAAAGAACCTTTGCTATATTACTATTGTGGGAGTAACTCAAAGAACAATACGTCGACCATTAACAGGTAACTTGTCTTCTAAATATTTTGTATATTTTGCACGAATTGTACCTCTAGATACCAAATTTACGCTGCAATACGTTTTTAAGTGGTGAACTTCATGAAACAGAACGGCAATTTTACGGAGAAAGGACTTTCAATGCGCATTGTTGTACCGGTCCTAAGATACTGTTGTAACGCAATATTGTGTCACGGAAAACCACTCCTCGGAGTGAGCACATAGGTGGCTTTAGCAAATTCCAAGTTCTGAGACTGGGTCCCAAAAACAACGACAATGAAGATAATCCATGGAACCGTAATTATGGAGAATAACAACTGCATATCTTCCGTAAATTTTGTGTTATACGCCAAAAACTGTTTACAGTTGTTTTCAGACAATCATGGACAAAAGTGTTGGGAAGGTAACTTCATTTTACAGATACCCCCCTCCCCCTTTTCAATGTTGGAATTTCCAGAGAAAAAAAATGGTGACTTTTCTTACCTGAAGAACTCCAACATTGAATATGGGGGAGGGGGGCCACAAGAGCATGGTATTTCCCAAATACTTTAGCCAATAGTTAGAAAAATCGAATTAGGTGTGAAGTTAGCTGATGCCCGCAACCTTCCCAACAACGTTTGACCACGGTTGTCTGAAAATTAAAAGATCGAAGTGCAATAAATTCGATTTCCTGCAAGTGGTTTCATTCCTTTAACAGAAACTCGAAGAAGTGGCAAAATATTAGCATTTCGATATGTTTCGTTCAAGTTATTGCTGAAATCAAGCTCAAATAACGTCTTCGTATTTTCTTGTTGATAATCTCGCAAATAGTAACGTGGGATGTTTACGAAATGAATAAGAATAATTCCCGGTGAGCTGTACCGTGTATCTATTTGCTGTTGTTAGATATGCAATATTTGCCATAAATACGCGATAGATTTTGCTAGGATAGGTCGTAAGTGGCTTCCAAATGTTATTGAACCCTGTGTGTAGCCTCGAGGATCAGGTTACAGTCATATAGTCAATGCTACACAGTTCTCCTCAACAGTACTCCATACATTCCGAGGAAAATGTCGCTGTTTTGTTCGTCTTTGGCTTCAACTAAGCGCTTAGTAGTGACCATTGTAATCCAAACTTTCTTTTTCATAGGATTGCAGACTATAAAGTTTGGTTTTAAACACTATTTACACAGTACTCCATCGAATGAATATAAATGAGAACTTATTACTCAAGTAATCTTTTAAGTTCCCGCAATAGAAGGGAGTACTGTTCAAAATGAAGGAATTTCTTTATTCCAAGGGACAAATTCACAATCAGTTACTTCGCAGTATTAAATTCTATCCATAACCATTCAAGTTGTATCAAAACGTACCTCACTGGCCTCGAAAATTGCCACATACTTGTGGAGTACTGTGTGGAGTACTGCGTGAAACACCGTTTTGTAGTCATGTATTAACAATTATACGTCAATAGGTCGCCATTCACTCTCGCTACATCACCTGAAGGCCATCTAAAAATGCATTTACTTAATAAACCGGGAAAACAATAGTACAACAACAAATTTTCAGTTCCAAGCACATGGTTTACATGTCTTGGTGAGGTTTGAATTAGGGAAAAAAGAACCTTTGCTATATTACTATTGTGGGAGTAACTCAAAGAACAATACGTCGACCATTAACAGGTAACTTGTCTTCTAAATATTTTGTATATTTTGCACGAATTGTACCTCTAGATACCAAATTTACGCTGCAATACGCTTTTAAGTGGTGAATTTCATGAAACAGAACGGCAATTTTACGGAGAAAGGACTTTCAATGCGCATTGTTGTACCGGTCCTAAGATACTGTTGTCACGCAATATTGTGTCACGGAAAACCACTCCTCGGAGTGAGCACATAGGTGGCTTTAGCAAATTCCATGTTCTGAGACTGGGTCCCAAAAACAACGACAATGAAGATAATCCATGGAACCGTAATTATGGAGAATAACAACTGCATATCTTCCGTAAATTTTGTGTTATACGCCAAAAACTGTTTACAGTTGTTTTCAGACAATCATGGACAAAAGTGTTGGGAAGGTAACTTCATTTTACAGATACCTCCCTCCCCCTTTTCAATGTTGGAATTTCCAGAGAAAAAAAATGGTGACTTTTCTTACCTGAAGAACTCCAACATTGAATATGGGGGAGGGGGGCCACAAGAGCATGGTATTTCCCAAATACTTTAGCCAATAGTTAGAAAAATCGAATTAGGTGTGAAGTTAGCTGATGCCCGCAACCTTCCCAACAACGTTTGACCACGGTTGTCTGAAAATTAAAAGATCGAAGTGCAATAAATTCGATTTCCTGCAAGTGGTTTCATTCCTTTAACAGATGCTCGAAGAAGTGGCAAAATATTAGCATTTCGATATGTTTCGTTCAAGTTATTGCTGAAATCAAGCTCAAATAACGTCTTCGTATTTTCTTGTTGATAATCTCGCAAATAGTAACGTGGGATGTTTACGAAATGAATAAGAATAATTCCCGGTGAGCTGTACCGTGTATCTATTTGCTGTTGTTAGATATGCAATATTTGCCATAAATACGCGATAGATTTTGCTAGGATAGGTCGTAAGTGGCTTCCAAATGTTATTGAACCCTGTGTGTAGCCTCGAGGATCAGGTTACAGTCATATAGTCAATGCTACACAGTTCTCCTCAACAGTACTCCATACATTCCGAGGAAAATGTCGCTGTTTTGTTCGTCTTTGGCTTCAACTAAGCGCTTAGTAGTGACCATTGTAATCCAAACTTTCTTTTTCATAGGATTGCAGACTATAAAGTTTGGTTTTAAACACTATTTACACAGTACTCCATCGAATGAATATAAATGAGAACTTATTACTCAAGTAATCTTTTAAGTTCCCGCAATAGAAGGGAGTACTGTTCAAAATGAAGGAATTTCTTTATTCCAAGGGACAAATTCACAATCAGTTACTTTGCAGTATTAAATTCTATCCATAACCATTCAAGTTGTATCAAAACGTACCTCACTGGCCTCGAAAATTGCCACATACTTGTGGAGTACTGTGTGGAGTACTGCGTGAAACACCGTTTTGTAGTCATGTATTAACAATTATACGTCAATAGGTCGCCATTCACTCTCGCTACATCACCTGAAGGCCATCTAAAAATGCATTTACTTAATAAACCGGGAAAACAATAGTACAACAACAAATTTTCAGTTCCAAGCACATGGTTTACATGTCTTGGTGAGGTTTGAATTAGGGAAAAAAGAACCTTTGCTATATTACCATTGTGGGAGTAACTCAAAGAACAATACGTCGACCATTAACAGGTCACTTGTCTTCTAAATATTTTGTATATTTTGCACGAATTGTACCTCTAGATACCAAATTTACGCTGCAATACGTTTTTAAGTGGTGAACTTCATGAAACAGAACGGCAATTTTACGGAGAAAGGACTTTCAATGCGCATTGTTGTACCGGTCCTAAGATACTGTTGTAACGCAATATTGTGTCACGGAAAACCACTCCTCGGAGTGAGCACATAGGTGGCTTTAGCAAATTCCATGTTCTGAGACTGGGGCCCAAAAACAACGACAATAAAGATAATCCATGGAACCGTAATTATGGAGAATAACAACTGCATATCTTCCGTAAATTTTGTGTTATACGCCAAAAACTGTTTACAGTTGTTTTCAGACAATCATGGACAAAAGTGTTGGGAAGGTAACTTCATTTTACAGATACCCCCCTCCCCCTTTTCAATGTTGGAATTTCCAGAGAAAAAAAATGGTGACTTTTCTTACCTGAAGAACTCCAACATTGAATATGGGGGAGGGGGGCCACAAGAGCATGGTATTTCCCAAATACTTTAGCCAATAGTTAGAAAAATCGAATTAGGTGTGAAGTTAGCTGATGCGCGCAAACTTACCAACAAATTTTGACCACTATTGTAGTTTCCTTTTTACAATTCAAAAATTTTGTTATTCGAAAAATTTTCAGGATAAGAATGAAAAGTGAAAATATTTATGTTCTGCTGATACTTGACTACTTCAATGACACTTGTGTAAATTGGTAAGGCTCTAAGATATTGCCTATTTTTCTTGTGACGGCTTTTTGAACGTTAGAATGACCCATCATTTAATCAAGCCATAGATCTTTGTAGATAACAAGCAGAATTGATATTATTATCATCGAGATTATTATCAGGGTTATGGTTCTTTGTCAGGAGGCCTGAGTATCTCTTTCATTTGGAAAAAGGACTTCAGGCTCAGGAGGATTTGTCAGAATCATCGTCCTGAAGGTAAACAATCCCTTATCAATGATTTTGTCCTTACATGAAACAGCGCACGCCCAACCTTTTTGCGCCAAATCAGCTAACTGAAACGCTAAATCGCGAGAATCCATCAATTTCCCTTTTTATTACGAGAAACCGACAATTCAGGCACAGAGTGTCCTTCGTTGAAATTACTTCTAGACTCGCACATATGTAATCAAAATTTCGCGCTAGGTTGTATTCATAATAGAGAGATTTATCATCACGTTTACGTGAAACGGGAAACGTCGGCTTGGCGTTCACGTTTCACGTAAAATAGAGACGTTTCCCGTTTCACGGAAACGCGATGCTAAATCTCTCTAAGGTTGTGACTTAAGCTTCGCGTGACCCACGGCAACTCAAGTATTTGGTTACCAAAAAGCAAAAGCAAAACTCGGAGTGTTTTCAAACATTGTTTGTAGGAAAGGACGCTTTATAAAATAAAAATCCTTATCCGTCAAATTTTGAGAGTTTCGATGAAGCTGTTTTGTCGGTCAACAGAGAGTCAACGTAAGTTCATGAAAAAAAAATGCGGCAAGGAGTCAGTTATATTATTAACTCAGTATTACCATGAAACCTAATTTTTCCTCCATTGGCATACCGGCGTAACGAGCCAGACGCTCTTAACAACCAAAATAGTACCTCGGTATCGCGCGGAGATAGCCCAGTTGCTTGTAGCATTCCAATGTAATTAGCACATAAACAAAAGAGTAATTTATTAGCCGTCATTTGTGAATATGGTACTATGAGATAGGGCGAATGGTTTAATTAAGGGCTTGACTTGAAAGTCGCGGTACCGCTCTGCCGGCGGATTTATACAATTCAAAATTTAAAACGTTTTTTTCCAAGCATTTCCATATCATTTAAATTTGAATGTACATTATCATGCAAATCAGGAGGCCATTACCCAGAGCTTCCATCTGTATTGTACGCATGAGTCAACCCTCTCCTGTATCTCTCTAATTTTAATTAGAACTACTATATTTTGACGTATGTGACTGAGAACATGCGTGAAGTCGTTCACATACGTCAAATACGTATGTGACGTAATAAATGCCTGATCATAGGTCTCTTATGATTGACTACTGTGAAAACACCCACTAAAGCCCTCCCTGCGAGGTGCGTTTAAAAATAGAAAGATACGGGAAAGGGTTTACTCAGAGGGTTAATATGGTCCGGAAGATGGAGGCTCAGGGTAATGGCGGGGCTCCTGTGTAAATGCATTACACAAAGAATCTTAACCCCGAGAGATTTGAATTGGGTACAACATTGAGTTATGAAATGATGGTAGAACCAACTGGGAACTCGGAAAACTCCGAGCCCCAGATGGGATTCAAACCCAGCTATGCTGTCAGTCATTTGACTCTGTAGCTGCGTGATGCAGCTCGAGTCAATACCCACATTTCACCCTTGCTCGCCATAGAGTCTCCAGTAGCTCAGTGGTTAGAGCATCCGACTAGATCACGGAGGGTCGTGGGTTCGAATCCCATCTGGGGCTCGGATTTTTCCGAGTTCCCAGTTGGTTCTACCATCATTTCACTTCTCATGTGTTTATATCATTCTCACATTCAACATTGAGTTAGACGAATTATTGCTCTATTGATTTTTTTGGGAGGGGACGTCTCCTTTTGTCGTCCTTGATCGCAGGGTATCTCTTCTGCCCGACGAGAGACTACGTCGACCAGGCTTTCACTCGTCACCAGACCATGCTACGATCTCTCTCACTCTCGTTTCAAAGAAGAAGAGAGACCCTGAGAGAGGTTGGGTACCAAGACTAGGCAAAGTATTGGATTTGTCACTACCACGGGAAACAATTTATTATGCAAAAGCAACAAATTTTATGACTGGCTGGAATGATCTGGTTTCAAAACTAGTTCTCAAAATATGGGAACGAAATTCCTTATTTCATATTGTGCATAGGATTTTCAAACGGAGTGGAAATGACCGCAGTTGATGGTGATGTGGCAACTGCACATCCAGGTCACGATTATTTCAGTCAGCGCCCTGCTCGTTCCCAAACTACGTTACGGATCACTGTTACAAACACTGAGGCCACCAAGCTTGTTATGAAATAACAAGAGGGTTGGTTGAGCTTGTGCACATAGGCAAAATTTCGCAAAGTAGTGTAGACCTCCGTCGCAAAAGTTCACACAAGTATCATTCTCTTCTGTGAAGTTCAATTAACAGATTTTATTTTAAAAATTGAGAATTATTTTTTCGCAAGGAAATTACGATGGAATATGGTGATCAATTTTCAAAACTGAGTGTAACGACAAAACGAATCACCGTTGTCGTAAGTAATGACATCGTAAAGCGAGTTAAACCCTGATGCTAACACTTCTCGGTTGTTAACAAATCCATTGTACTCAACCTGAAAGCCTTGCACATCGGTGATTTCCCAGCAGACCAAAGAATCGTACGTTCTTGAAACGGCTTGAAACGATAGTGAGCGTACAAAAGCCTGTGATGTTTAAATTTGGAGAGGTAATTGTCATTTTTCTCAACTCAACTGCGCGAGTCTCATTTAAATAAAAGAACTTTGTTTAACAGTTAAATAAGTGTGTTTTTTTGTGACGAAAGTTAACTACATGTAGGTCTTAAAGAAGATTAATTTAAGCTGTCTGAAGCAGTCGGTCGCCACTGGCTAATAAGCTTAAGATAGATCCAAGCAGCAGTTTCCTTCTAAGCTAATTTCAGACATGCGAGCTTATAAAAGGTCGTCCAACCAGTAGATCAGATCTCAGATCAAATATTCGTGATAAAACTTAGGTAAATAAATATAGTCATCTTATGCCCTCGCTGCATCCTATTTAACTTGGGCTGGTCGTTTATTTTATTGGTTAAAAGTAGCACGTTCCATTCAAATAATACCCTAACAACATCATTTCGTTTTAGGGTTGGGGCTCTCTTGGAAAAAATAAGGATCGAATTTGATTGAAGCTCACCAAACAACAAAAATTTTCAGGAGGCATTCTCGCATTAAGTCCGACGCTGCCAGTGCGTATATAAAGTAACGTGATATAGTATTGCTAAAATTGTTTGTATAACCTGATAAACTTTCGATTTGTCAAAATTAGGTGCCTACGGAATAAATGGTGACGGCTTATTATCTAACGCCTTCAAGGAATTCTTGGGTACTGATGACGTATAAGAACGCATCCTTCAAGGGGAGAAACTGTTTCCCACAGCTTGTCTTGCGTGCAACTAAAATTCTTAATACTCAGTACAAATAACAATTTTGTGCTATAAAGTTTCAGTTCCTGTAGAAGCAATAAAATATGTTATTTACAGGAAGGGCGGTCCGTATGCCGGGTAAAAAACCATGCCCGATGACGAAGGGCGAGAGCCATACTTTAGACGACGCCACAGTTTTTTTCCCATACAGACCGACGAAGATCGGTAAATTACTTGGTTTTTTTTTCCTCTTTGTTTGAAAGTCGTCGTTTTGTTGGAAGTTTCTTCCTCTGGATAGTAACACGCTCGTCTGAATACGTTTTCTTCAAATTTTATGTTTTCCTTACATATCTGCGTTTATGAGTAACTGTTGCCCTCGCGTGCTTACCAGCACGCTATTAGCCAATCACATTCCAAGATTTAGGATTCCGACCCACTAAGATGCTTTAGAAAAAAATTGTGATTTATCAATGTGAAGTTGACTGAAATTTGATTCAGTATCACCCGTGAAACACGATATTCAAGGCATCTGGGCTTCGTAGCATAACAGTGCATATCACGCAAAGCTAAACGATTATCATAGTTTTCACTAGTTTTAAGGATCCCCTTTAGGCCAAGAATCTTTTAAGGTTGGTTTCACTAGCGACGCAGTCACAGTCGGAAGCAAAATACCGATTCCGCTCATGACTCCGTCGCTTACGAAGAAGCGGAAGAATAAACCAATCACAATGCTTGATTCCAAGCGTTGTGATTGGTTGGTTCTTTCACTTCTGCTTCCGACTCCGACAATCTAGTTTTCACGGGACCATAAGCGACTGAGTCATTAACGAAGTCGAAAGAAAATGGCAACGTTCTGATTCTTGTGACTCCGCTTCCGTTGAGCTTATCATTTATGACTCCGCTTTCGACTCCAATCTTTGATTTTCACTAGGTCATAAGCGCTCTTACAACTCCGACCACGATTCCGACTCCGACTCCGTCGTGAAAACCAGCCTTTAGGCAACACGACACACGTTTTCAAGAAAGATTTCTCAATTACTCTTCAGTAGCAGCGGGGGAAGCAATGGTCAGCCGTAGTGCCATTTATTATTTGTACCATATCCTTACTTTACGGACTAGAAAACGAAAAGGATGTTCTAGGTATGAAGTATGAGGTGAATCTGGTAAAAAGGCAGGAAGAATCAAGTATGAGCGTGGTGGCTTGATGTCTTTAAATCATTCGCAAACACTCTGTGCAACTCCGAGTTACCAAACAGAAGTGAACAAGTTAGTTTGTTCGGCTATCGCCGCATAGCGATTTGGATCGCCAGCAAAAGTTGATTTGATCGCTTCACGTTCTGAATTGATACTGGGCGAATTATTTCACGATTCAAGCGACAAGCAGAAAATTAACGGACGCGCAAACCACACGAATTTCGGAGCATTAAATCGTCTCTAAGAAATGAATTGTCCGAAAAAGTGAATGACGTTTTTGGTAAATGGACAGCTAGATTAGTCATCACCGACAAAAGGAAATGGATGGAGAATGAAATGGAGTGGCAAAAAGAACGAGATCAAATCGAAACGGGAAAATTTTGATGGAACAACCACGACGATAGTTCTAGATAGTGAGCTCTGTGAGCGGGCAAAATCGGGGCAAAATGAACCAAATCCCGCACTGTGATCAGCTACCCGAGCGGGCAAGATGGAGCTATACTGCCCGCTCGGGATTTCTCGCTTGGTCCCGCAAGATCAAAGATCATTTTTTGGTGTTTTATCCCATATAATAAATCCTTTATTGATCAAGCTTGTTCGGTCAAGAACCCCACGCTTGGTCCATAATCCATATATACAACAGTCAGCCATAACAAGCATGCCGATTGCAAAGTAAAACAGGACTACCTTTCTTCACAAGTTTGTTCTCAATGTATAATTCACAGATAAACAATAAGACCTTAAAGATACCGCACATATTAAAATAAACTTTATGACAGACGCACAAGAACAACGATAACAATACCACCTAAAAGATGCTTTACATATACCAATATTACAAATTAAACTCCTTATTTGATACTTCGCTATTTACAACCAAAATCTGCTCTAGTAAAATCGTCAAAAACTATGCTTAAAATTTTCAAGTTCGCTCTAAATTTACAAGCTACATTGTCAGGGTATATACTTAAGTCCCGTTCACAAGGGCATTTTTTGGTGACAATTTTATGTGGTACTTAATCGTGTAGATAGCACAATTGAAAATTCGCGGTCAAGTGGGTCTGCAAGGTTGCCTGGTCCTCCAATGGCAGCAATCTGCCACATGTAATGTAACGACTCGTCTACACGAGCAATTTTTCATATCTGACAACTTTTATTTGTCACATAAAAGCTAACACGCCAGCTTTTCTGCAAATACACTTGTCACATAAAAATTGGCGAAGTTTCCTCGTCTACACGAGAAAATAAAAATTGTCACTTAACAATAGCTCGTGTACACAGGGCTTTAATGATAAAACTGTATTTCCTTGATTCTTCTCATGATAACAAAACCGTTGAGCATCTTTCACGCAGATGATGATGAGAAACACACTCGATGAGAACTTAAACCCTCCCAAGTTCCAGAAGACAAGTCAGGATTCAAATATGCTGTTTCTTAAACTGTGTACGCGAAGAATATAAATTACACATATCTCCGGCAACAACAGCATGCCGGGCGTCTGTATCTAAACAGGGACCCATCACAACTGCTGTTACTGATAGACGACTACGGTTCCGTTAGCCTCAAATCTCACTGATAAATTAAATTCTGGTTTTATCTACTGAAACGGAGTCTTTTATACATCAAATCAAGAATAAGTTATATTAAGTCTGTTAAAAATATACATGATGTGCCGATACCAAAGAGCTAAATCCCGGGAAAGTCCAAGAACTGCACCATAATCGGCAAGCGTTGTTCTACTGAAGCAATGAGTAACGACACTGAATCACACATATTTTGTCGAATGCAATAAAAAATGAGTGGCTGTGTGATCGGTACCAGTAAGTTGTACTTAAAGAAGACGAAGCAGTACTACCTTACGGGCAGACCTTACTTAAGGTCGAAATCAATCATGGGTGCACTTGCATGCTTGGGGTTTCTAGAAAATTAAGTTTTTTAGAATATTGCATTTTGTTTACTCAACTCCGAGTTTAGAGATCGAAATAATGGTGTATGAAAACTGGGGTGAATTGAAATCGATTTGATCCCTTTCGGTCAATCAAGCTTGAAATAATCAAAGCCCGTGAAAAAAAGTTTGCCTGCCACGGTGTTGAAGAAAACCGGAAGGCAAAGGTAGATTCTGTCACCAGAGGGACCCCAACCTTCAAAATCCTGGATTCGCCTTTTCTGCACTTATCCCAAAAGAACTTTCTTCTTGATTAGTTCGGACAGAGTAAAGCAGTTCAAACCCAGTTTTGAAGCCACTCCTTTGGTGAAAGCTAAACATCGGCATATACATGAAAAAATTACTCGACCCTGATTGGCTGAGAGCAGTGCAGTTCAAGTGTGACACAGTCCGAAAAGTGTAATACACCAGTGCAAAAAATGTAATACCAGTGCAAATTACACATCGAAATTCTGGATTAGGATTGGCTAATAAAAAATAGGGTTTGGTAAGAACCGATCAAATCTTTTGTTTTCAAATAAAGTGCGTGCCTTGGATGGCGCAATTTGTAGCACAATTTTCCCCTGATTGCATGATACGCGTGCATTTCGTCTGCTTAGCCATCTCGAATTTTTTCATGTATATGATTATTAAGGACTTTTCTTGTGAAATTTGTAATAAATAAGCACTAAGCACTTGCCCTACGGGATCGTGCAATTTTGGTCGTCTTTGAAAAAAATTAATCGTGCTTATTTATTCCAAATTGCACTCGAAATCATGCGATTATCTATACATAATACAATTATAAATTTGTAACCTATTTATTTCAT
Organism: Montipora capricornis; assembly: GCF_036669925.1. Classification (NCBI taxonomy): domain Eukaryota; kingdom Metazoa; phylum Cnidaria; class Anthozoa; order Scleractinia; family Acroporidae; genus Montipora; species Montipora capricornis. Next base: position 9,638 of record NW_027179953.1, on the reverse strand, counting down.
GTGTCTTCAACAATGAAACAAGGTAGACTGAATGTAGAGGTAACAATGCTCCTAGTTGAACATTGAACATGCGCATGAAATTTTAGAAAGTGTGGAAGCTTTGGTAAGTTTTAAAAGATTAACCCTTTTAAAACGACCAGTTCAATGGGATTCTGACAAATTTATGAAATTAGTATGCGAGCAGGTATCACCTTCAGGTTCTTTCACAGTAGGAATACACTGAATTAACCATGAATTTGGGTCTTCCTCAATTCCTCCTTGAGTTAAAGAATAATTGGACGATAAAAAGTGATCTTAAGCCTTTTAAGTATGTAGCTGGCAAGAAATTACCATCACTGGTCCAAAATATATAAATTAATGTTACTATGCACGACCTTGAGTAAGTATCAAGATCAAAAACAGATTGGCACAAATATTAGCTACTAACAAACAAGATCTCACTGATGTACAATATTTATTGATTGTGTGTATATCAATGTCAGACACACAAGGTTTGCGTGACAGAGCGAGGGTTAGTCGTCTTAAGTGAAGAATTTTTGTCGAACTCACTCCAAGAAATTGCACCTTTTCTCTTAATTTAACCTTGACAGCTTGATTTACCTTTGCTGCCATTTTCAGCTGGATACTAGTAATTATTATTTTAAGCTCTAAATTGGCTACCCTAAATCTCTTCCATAAAAATTATCTGTGGGTTATTGGGGTTACGCTAAAATCTCTTGGCCCTATTGCATAATCTTGGGCTGAGAGTTATATGTACATGCGTGAACAAAGATAAAAATCGCCTATTGTTCTGCTAACTGAGCCAGCCCAGTTACCAGGACGACCAGGATTTTGTCTGATTCACACTGAACAAGACACAGTACTTTCTCTCTCTGTCCAGTTAAAGTAGCTACCATGTATTGTAATTGCATATTTATGTCTAAAATAACCCTTTCAACTCCATGATAACCTATGTACTGTTAAAATCTTAAAAACAGAAGTAGTACTTCTCTGAAATGTAACTAGTACATGTATTACGACATTGAAGAACAGTGCGTGGAAGGTGAACCCATCTGTGTTAGCACTTTATCAAGCCACTGGAGTGGACCATTAAGGTGAAGCTCTATCCAGCATGGTGTACTGGTAACAGTTTGTCTGCGATATTCCGCACCCCATCCTTTAACAAATGACATTCTGATGGTGCACATGCGAGTTAATGCATAAACAGCTTCAAAACCCTGATTGACAGATTGTGAGAGCAATTGCGCAAACTCCTGGTTGTTGAAGATCTTTAAGTTGCAACCAGGTGGAATTTTGCAAACGGTTGCTGGATGCCAGTTATATCGCTGATTACAGTTGGGGCTCTGAACAAATATACTACTGTCACTTAAACATTCCGCAAACACTTCTCCGCCAATGTAATACAGACGCACACCTTTTCCAATATGCTTACGCGTCATCTCAATCTGTGGATTTCGGTTAATGTTTGACAAGAGCCCTAAACAGAATCTGTCTGAACCAGAGGGATCAGTGAAACCATCCACCGTAAGACTTGGTTTGGCAGCGTAAAAACTTTCACCAACTCTTGTATTCATCTCATAATATGAAATTTGACACCAATGAAGAGGCTCTGTATACTGCACAGGCTGAGCATCTGATGACAAAAATGTGACAAGAACATGAACATTACCGATAACATAACAAGATACAAATTTTCTTGACATTAAGCGAATGGTGTTGATGAGATGTCTCACCTATAAGTGATGGATCTGGTGACAAAGGGCACTGATCTGTAATAAAAGCAAATACAACAAAGGATTAAGGCCGCTACTTTAAACACTTCTGCTGAAAGAAGTTTGCTAGTAGCATGACATAAGAGCAAAAGAAATGCACTGTTGTTAGATGACCACAGCAGATAAATTTGTAACCTCTAGAACCAGATGATACACTACAAGCAGTTGCTTGGTTGCAAGCAATAGGACAACTGGAAAATCAGAGTCCTACACAGACAGGCAGTATAACACCAGAGGTCTTTTTTTTCCAGTTGTTTTTTTCCCGCAGCCAAGCAACCAGCCAATAATCTTTCCCACTCGCACATAACACCTTGAAATATCTACAGTTGCATCTAAAACAAGCTCAAAACAGAGAGGGAAGGAGAAGAAAATTATAAAAGCAGAGAAGGAAAAATGCCACGAATGTGCGCCTCATAAAAATGCAGAAAGAAGTTAACTTTCACCCAACAGTTTAAGTTTTTAGCATGTTTGCAGAAACTGGTAGCAGATCATTGATCGTGTCACTAAGAAAACGGATTGAAATCAGCCCAACATAATGCTAGGCATGACCCATCAACCCAGTTCCACTAGAATGAATAATCTTGACTGATCTTCTGACTGCAACTTACCTGGAGCATGACAGTCACACTTTGATTGAAAGAGAGGTTTAGTCACGATACTATTTTTATACTAAATTGCAAATGTGGACCTGTGAAAGAAATGACCACCAACCTGTCTGCATACTTTGCGGTTGATCTCCAGACATCTCAGAGCACTGATCTTCAGACATGTACCCACCTGTTGGAGTTTCTTAAAAAAAAAAAAAGAACCTTCATTTTCATGAAACGTTTTGGGGGGATATACCATGGCAACCAGTTGAATAGATTTATCATTACCAATTATGTGTGGATGCAAAATATACTGAATTATGATAGCAAATATTTAACAATGTCATTGTCACTATTGTTATAACACGGTAATCTAGTAAATGGGGCTAGTACTGCTTGTTTTGTAATCATGTACGTGGTGTGCAAAGTTAATCATTTTCAAGACATTACCATACATTAAACAAGAAATAATTAACAAAGAGGGATTCAGTACAAGAAAAGTGTCTCTTTACACAATACCTAGCCCAAGGGAAAAACAAACACTCTTCTCAGTTATAAAAATTGCTCTTTGGTTTGTAGGAAATGACTCAATTTTTAGAAACACACATGTACATGATTCATAAAAATAGTATCTCTGTTTTGTTGGTATCAATTAAGTTTCTTTAGCCTGTCTAACAAAATGATTTTCAGCTTTAATGTGGTGTCTGTTCTGAACATGTAGGTACATTTATAGACTTGCATGTGGATCCTCACCAACACTGTGTCAACCTATCTATACATAAACATGGTTGTATGAACTGAAATTCCTGACTTGTTTACTTTTTTGGCTAGAATTACACTACAATGCTTGCCTTCTGATACAAATTCACTGCCAATAGCACGATACACCCAATAACTGATAGAGAAAGCAAATTTTATTTCATTTTTGTGGTATGAAGATTTCATATTGAAAATTATATTCCATGTTTATACCAAACTAAGGTTATAAAACAGGAAATAACGTACTCTTCCCGTTTCTTGCATGCACAGGAACTAACTAATGACTGTCAACATTGTATCATCAGATAAAAACAAAATCATTCTTTTAAGACTTTTCCCTTACCAGGAAGGAATGAAGAATTTGTTGGTTCTTGAGTAGGAAATGAAGTATTTTCTGGTCTGATATGTTCTAACAGTGGCGGCCGTTCTCTTGGAAGGTCTGTTGTTTGTCGAGGAACTAGCACGGGAGGGAGAACTGAAAACAAATAAACTGAGCATTACTGGGTTGTATACAAACACTGTATCAAATACAACAAAATTATTATAATATACTTAATCATGACATTCCCAGACAGGAAAGGAAGGAAAGGAACGTTATTTAAGTTTCTAGTCATTCTAGCGCTGGAGCACTAATTGGGGACACTGTAAATTGAAATTAACAATTAACACAAATCAAGTCAAATGTTGGTTTTTGAGGAGAACCTGGAGAAAACCTCTCGGTGCTGAGTAGAGAACCAACAAACTCAACCAACATGTGACGTCGAGTCGAGGAATCGAACCCGGGTCACATTGGTGGGAGGCAAGTGCTCTCACCACTGCGCCATCCCTGCACCCCGGTGGGTGGGATTGTGGGATTGTTCCGAAGATATTGGTTGTCCTTTGTATCTGTATGGTACGTGCACACTGAGTTTTGGCCAAGCGCGAGCTTTTCAAGTCTGTAATGTTTACCACCTGAACTCAATGGAAAGTTTTTCAATTAAACGTTGAAGTTTCAACAATAATTTGTTCATTTGTTCGGCCATTACTGACTGTGAACCGACCAAAACCGACCAAAACCCAAAATTTATTTGCCTTTATGTGTGTAACAAATTTTTAAAAAAGCATACAGCAGGTTGTTAGGGGAGGAGACCTCAGGAAACCACCAGGCTTATAGGAGAGGCCACCTCGACATCACAATAATATTAAACAAAAATAAGGGCTGCGAAGGAGTGCGGCAGGAACTACACGTAACTCAGAAACTATTTTAATAAAAACTCTAGCACTTTGTTCTTAAGCATAGGAAAGCTTGACAAATTGGTAATAGAGGCAGACCCAGACCCTCGGTCCTTGATAAAGAATTATGAATTTCTTAATGGTTGTGCGACAGGAATGCACACAATAATTACCGGCTGTTCTTGTGTCATAATTATGGACTTGACTGTTTGTCATAAACAGATTGAAGAAAAGTGGAGGCAGCAGATTATTGTGGTAGCGGAACATGAATTTAGCAATGCCGAGGGTATTGATTTGGAAGATGTCTAAAATTTTCAGTTTAGAAAAAAGAGGAGCAGGATGTGCTCGATATTCTGACAGCTCGCACCACTCCCTTTTGTAGATAATAAATTCTATTTAAATTAGATACGCAAGTGGACGAACACGTAGATTCTCGAACAGAGACCAAGTCATCAACTTTAAAACAAAGTTAAAAATCAATACAAATGTCTCTAATTTTGAGGCTGTGTCCCCTAACACCATATAAACTCTATCAGATTGTGGACAGCTGGAAAATCCTGTCATGGCCTTACTATTTGGAAATAGTTGAGGTGAAATCACTTTGTTTGCCTATTTTTATGAATATTACAGAAATAGTAAGAAATTTTGAGAGGTTATTTGGCATAGCATTACAGCGAAATACTGAATTATTTAGTGGTTGTAAATGTTTTTGTTGGTAAATTTCCATTTACGTCGTTACAGAAACTACCATACACATTCTAAAGAAAAAAAGAAGTCCAACAACAACAATAAAAAAGATAAGTCACTGTGCTTGCTTAAGAGATACATATAATGGGCCAATCTTATCCCACTGATGCCTGTACTTATACTAATATCACGCATGTTACTTCATAGGCTCAGGGTACATTTTGCGGTAGCTAAACGAGAGGGTTAGTAACAACTGAAAAAAATACCTGATACATGGAAAGTCTACAGCATATGGAACACTGTCTTATATAGTTTTATGGAAAAATCACTCAACTTACACAATGTAAAACGACATCAACTGAAAGATTAAGATCATAATTTACATCCCTGGGTAAGGGGCTTTGTGTACGTTTTTAGCTATATATTTTTTCCCTTCCACTAATTTTTTTCCAAATTTTTTTGATTTAAAGGAGATCATTGTATACCAAAATTTTGCAATAAGAAATATAGGTCACCTTGCTCGTCTAAGAGAAAAACACCATTGTACCTGACTATCTCGACTATTGTTGATCAAAGCAACAAAATTCGCCATGTTCTCAGAATGCGTGCACTTATTTGCAAAGAGATAATTATGGGTCATTCACAACTTCTTTCACATGTTCTGATAACTGTTTCAGCGTGTATGATCGACTTACACCATATTTACAATGACATTGCAAATTTGACCAACTTACAACACCATATGAAGAGTCCACGATACACAATGCAATACTTGCCTGTTGTAAGAAGTGAAACAAATTTTATTATCCCACTTGTTTTGTGTCATCGCTTTCTCTGTTTTTCTTGTTGGGCACAAATGCAATCGAAAATTGGGGTACGTATTATACACAGCCATCATGGTAATCTTCACCCATTGACTCGGGGAGTGAGACTTAAAGTGCCTGTAACCCCTAAAAAGATTTCTTGGCCGAGAAAAACCTTCGTTTCACTGGGCAAGATTCTGCAATTTTTTTTTTCATTTCAATGAAACCTCTTTTTTTTATGAATTTTTCAAAGACTGGAGCTACGCCCGTAATTTCAGGATCTCAGTCATTTGCATCAACTGGTACGGTAGTCATGTAAACAAAGAACACTGCATTTGGCATATTCACAGAGTTCCTTTGGTACTTTGCTTGAGCCTTCATGCATCGCATCGTACACCACTGTTGATTCCTCTACATTATCTTGTGGTGTTTCTTCCACTGTTGTAGGACGTAATCTACTACTATAATACTCTTATTCCTCCGGTGTTTTGTCTCGGCTTCCGTGTTGACCAGAAGATCAGGACTTTCAAGGCATCTTTATTCCTCTTGATAATAAAGACAAACACAGGGATTGTACTTTGAGCATGTTGAGAAATATGCGCATCTAGAGGGAGATCTCATCTGGCTAGCCAAATGTTCATAGGAAGGACATGTACGAAAGAAACGTGTATCAAGCAAGAGGGAATACTCTCAACAATAATTTTCTCACCTTCCTCTTGCTTCGCTACAACAAGTTGCAAAAATAGTGGAGACACTTCACCTTCTTGGGGCGTTATTAATTTCCCTATTATCTCTCACACTGCAGCCCCCCTCCCCCCCCCCCCCCCCCCTCCCTTATAGGTGTTGCTAGCAAGACAAAAAAATGTTGGAAATGTTGGGGAGAAGAAGTGGGAAAGGTTTAAATTCTAGATACAGCAGGCACTGGAAGCTAGAAAAGGTGTTTTTTAATGGAAGTGTCTCAACAATTTTGCAATTTGTTGTAGCTTTCAGCCAGGTGATCTGGTGACGTTTTGGAGGACTGGGAAGAAAATTAACACCAAATCCCACAAGAGTGCGCGGCCTTAGGTGTTGTTTTTATAAACTCCCTGCAGTATTTCCAAACTCAACAGATCATTCCGTGTCTACCACATTTCCTGTTACTGAATGAACATTCAAGTAGACCCGACGAGATCTAACCTCGCTAAATAAGGTCGCCGCGGCTGTGGATACGGCGTTAAAATTTTTCTCCCAGTCCTCCAAGTTACGTCACCAGATCACCTGGAGATGGTTTTACACTCTCTCCCACAGACTGTACAGCCGGAGTATAGACAGTTGGAAAGACGCAAACTCCAACTTCATCTTTTCGTAATCTTCAACTGTGAAGTTGTCGTCTCAGAAGCGCTTCGAACAAACAGCCCAGTATTTGGTGGGCTTCCAATGTGCCAGCTTCAGTTGAACAAAGTCAACACAGTTTTTTCTTTGATTTCTGTTCTGCAGGTTCTCTGTTCCATAAAATGGTACCGGATGAAGTCCAATATCTTTCTTCTGATTTAGAGTGTTGTTACACCCGAAAACAACACAGGTGTAAGGCTTTTTTGGTTGCAAGTTTGTTGATCACCAAATCCTGGTACATCTATGACATCAGGAATCGTGCGCGACCCAGACCCAATTTAATAGTTTTTTTTACTCGGTAATGTTTCAAATGAGAGTGTTTTTTGTCTACTTTGAGAATTCACAAAAAATCGAAGTTTCAACGAATGAAAAAAATTTTGCGGAATTTTGCTCAGTGCAATATAAAGATCTTTTTCTGGCCCAAAAACATTTTTGGGGTTATATGCACTTTAAACACTTTATTCTGTCTAATGCCAGACAATTTTACTCGTCAACTGGGCGTGGTCCTAGGGTGACTGAGGAATGAATGGGTTAACCAGTCCCCTCCAATGAGGAAGAATGAGACAAAGACAAACCAAGAATGGCGCGATTAGCTAAACAGGAACCAGACCCTAATAGAAGGGTCATACTTAAAGTGCCCTGGGGCTCGTTTCTCGAAAGTCCTGAAAAGCCATCTGTGAAATTGCCAACCACTTGTTTTGGAAAGGCGATCTTTAACAAGTTTTCAAGGTAACAAAAGAAAAATAACTCTGAAGTTTGACGAATTAAATGCTCTCCGTACTTGAGTTACAAAGGAAATTGGTGACACCCGAAAATGGCCCGTAAAGTTTCGGGACTTTCGAGAAACGGCCCACTGATCCTAGTTGTTGAAAACAAGATAAAGCTATCCATGGGAAAAATTGCTCTTCAATGGACAACTCAGTTGCTTTTCATAGTGCTTACCTACTGACAGTCATTTAAGAGTTAGAGTCCAGATCCCATTCTTTTTCAAATTACTAAACTAAAGCAAAAATACACTTTATAGGACCCTTGGTTATAACACACTGCAGTGAATGTACCCATCCAACCTTCACAATTAAAATGACAATGAGGCAAATGATGACAAAATAAATAAATAATACAAGAGGAGTCTATCAAGCCACTAAGAAGAAGAAGAAGAAAAAAAAGAAGAGAAGGAGAAGAATATTCATGATAATAACAACAAACTTGATTTAAGTGTTAGCCTTCTAGTGCTGAAGCACTAACTGGGGGAAACTGTACACAGAAATCAAATTAATTTAAGTTTTTGAAGTGAGGAAAAACCCAGATAACTAGGACCAAAACCAAATTCAATATATGATAATCAGGGTTGTCAACTGAACCTGGGGCACATACGTGGGAGGAAAATAGAACCAGAATTACAGTAACTCCATGTTCCCTCCACGCACCTTATGAAAACAAATCATAAAAGGCCCAAATATAGGAGGCTCAGCTCCATTTGTCTGAAATCCCAGCTCAGGTTAGAAGGTTTCCCAGTACAGACTTTGACAGGGCCTCATTTAAGGTAAGGTGTAACATCATCTTACCAGCAAGGAACAGAATGGCCCAACTAAGACAGCAAAGTAGGTGATGATTTTTTGCTAGAAACCAGCTACTTATGACCACTCTATAGTCAAGCACAGCAAACTCCAGCATTACCACTGCATGGCACAAAGGCCAGCCTAGTTAACCATGAGAATCGATTGGTATTGCTGCACTTGAATCCAGCTAACAATCACATTCAATTCCCATTTAGCAGGAAAATTTTGATTTGGACCACCTTCTTCCAGTAGAGCAAATTTTTGTTTCATTTCTTGGCTTCAGCTCCAGAGGTCGCCTTAAGGACGTGCCTACTATTGTTACTGTGCATACGTTTTCTGCGCATCTCGAGATACTTGTGTTTCCTATCAGTGATGCTTACTAAGACAGTGACACCTTCGCATTTTTGAGAGAACGCCATACATTGCTTGTTTTTTTAAAGCTTTTTACAAATATCCTTACTCAGCACTAATTCTTATCTTTTGAAAAATGTGTGTAACACTCACAATTTTTTCTTTTTGGGGCTTTCAATAAAACTTGTTAAGATCTACATTTCCTACAAACCCATAAACCGGGCAAAAATACCTTTGAATTAGTAGGCACAGTCTTTAAATTAGTTCTTGAAATTTTAGCCTTAGTATCTAGGACAAAAAAACTGCCTGTATTCCAGCCAGGTTGAATTTTTTTTCTTTTGCCCAACACATTCTTATGTGAGCCTAGGCTTAAGTACTACAGGCGTCCTGTCAAATTGTGCTGGTCAAGCTGAGTGAATGACTGAGGAGTGGGCCTGACTCCTGTAATCCAACACCCTCTGTTGATCCTCCTCAACCAACATCACACGCTTGGCATTCAAGCTTTGTCTGACAAGAGACAAAACCAGGCACCCAGTA
>NW_027179952.1:27500-52492 GCF_036669925.1 Montipora capricornis | reverse complement strand
TGCCTGCCACCAGAGTGCTTGGGTTTGATTATCATAAACTCAACAAGTCAAGTTTTTTTTATTAAGAGTTTGGCTAACATTAGTTTCTCCCTGTGTTAGGATTTTATTTCCACATTGGTTTTTCGTGCTCTTGCAATACGCTCCTGCAATCTCACTATTGGAGGAGTGTTAGCTAGCTGTAGCATCTTGGAGATTATGGGTGGAATCCAACTGGGGCCTGAAATTTTTTTTTTCAGGCTTCTTTAATTGGCAATTGCTCAACATGTACATGTAACTTACACCATCAGTCTTTTACTTTTATGATTGTCATCAAACTTATTTTAGTATCGGATTCCTTTTTCTTACACTTTCAGTTAGTCATGTCCTGAAAAAAAAAAAGTTCTTTCTGTGTCAGGAAGATCTTTAGTTATTAAGACACCAATTCCTCTACACTATACTAGAAAGCACACCTCCGTCACTAGGGAATCTTAAGCCCTTGGTATGTTACAATGATCGGCGTTTTGATTGGTGGCATTGTAACTGAAGCTAAATCTGAGTGACCCCAGCTTGAACACAGACCGTCCTCTGACACCAGCCATGAAATCTCGACAGCGACCCAGTTATGGTTCCTGTAACATCCTAACAGTCACAATACAGAGAGCTGCTGAACTGTATTCGCCTGTATTCAACAAAGTTGACTATGCAATTGTGTGCAATGACCTGTTATTGTATGGAGCATTACTGGGATTGGTTTGATCACGACTATGTGCCCCTCGGGAAGCGGGAAATTGACACAAAGCACCACGTGGAGTGCCCTAGACTCTCCACCCAGCTATGGGGTGCACATGGGATGGCACCAGTTGGCCAGCTATCCTTACTCTATATTTGTTTTAGGAAACAGGATTTTGAAGAGAGGTGGTTGCTTTTCTCTACTCACAGAGCTTTCCTACACACAAAGTTTTTGCCCACTGTATCTTACATGCGGCCACCCTTCAAATATCACAGCAAGTTGGCAAAAAGCATCGCTTCCATTGATTAAAAAACCAAACCCTGTAAATGCACAAAAACAGAAACAACACATGGCCCACATGCACTCTTACCTTTTGTTGGGAAAATCTGTAATGATCAGAGGGCCCAAAATAAAAAAAAGAAGTTACGTTATTAAGTATGTCATTTGTAATACTAGGACATGTACAGACAAATTTTTTGACTTTGTTTACTTACTGATAACACGATCAATTTCTTAAGAGTTTTTAAATTGTGTGAAAAAAACAAAACACACTTATTGCTGCACTCTCCTCTCCTCCCCTCCCCCCCCCCGCCCCGCCCCCCCTCTTCTTTTCTAGAGTTAAATTAAAATAAATCCTGGAAAAAAAAAGTTAATTTATGTCTGTCTTTGTAATACTAGCCTAAGGACATGTACCGACAGATTTTTTGACTTTGTTTAATAATTAACTGAATAACCCAAAGACTGTCTTGGCTTTACCTCTCCCCCCTTGCCCGAGATAAAAATAAATTAAATCCCTACCTTTGGACAACCTTTCGATTGTGGCCCCCCCCCAAAAAAAACACCCCCCTTTTTTTTTTTCCCTGATGTGAGTAGTGATAGTACTAGATAAGTGCAGATATTGCAACTCAGCATTGTGTTGATTTTCAAACATTTCACACTGGCAGAACCTTTCATTCGCCCTCCTTCACTCTCTTTGGTAGGTATGATTCTCGGCGTTGCTTGTAGGAAACCCGACTGTATGGGGTCCACTTTTCCCGAAAGCCAAACTAAGGTGACATACTCATGTCTGGAAACAATGTCGCCACCGGGAACTCCTTCTTCTCTATTGCATGTGTTCTTTATGTAACATTGCCAACGTTCACATGCTTGACCTCATGCATGGGCCTTGAATCGAGTTTTAGCGCAAGGTGGTGTGGTGTGGTACGGCCCATCCCAGAGTCCACACAGGTGGGTGTCACTCCAATTTAAAAACAACACAATTGCTTTAAAATAATCTTGGCACAAGGTCTTCACAATCAGCTACTTGTGCTTTGCTGACCTCAACCCTTAAATAAAGGGATGCCGAGTCCCTTAAGTTTCAGTCCAACAAATGCCAGTACCTGGATTTAGAGAATTGAACTTTCGTGACGGGTGTTTTTGAAATTTGACCAAGACCTCCGGAATTAAGGAAGGGAAGTTCCATGAAAAATTCTTTGATTCCAATCCTGTAAAGCGGATAAGAGAAAGAAATTCCCTTTTTCCTCTTCCTCCCCAACCAATCGCAAAAAGGCAATTGTAAAGCCTGCTACACTTTGGAGTTTCTCTCACACATGTCATGAATTTGATCCGTGGCGAAGCAATCTGGCATGGGTATAGCATTTGTGGCTGAATTTAAGTTGGGAATCAGTAGTGTATTGCATAACCACTGTCAGTAGATGTGTAACCATGTGGCTTCCAGGCATTATTTGTGTTTATGCAAGGTTTCTGGTTTTTCAGATTTCCACAAACTTACCCATTGGTGTATAAATTCCTGCCTTGGTTCCTCCTTCGAAATCAACTTTGTGACCCTCACTAGCTTCTGTGCTTTCCTGAAGGAGAGCCCGGAGTTTTCATTCAAGGATAGAAGTTCAATTTTTCAACCTTCTTGGCTGTTGCAATTCTCTTTTCATACACTGTACGTTGCACTCTGCTTGCATGGTGTCCTTAGGCCCTGCACCATTGGCCCCATCCATTTTCATTTTGTCATTCTGGTTTACATTTGCAAATGGTGAAAAAGTACAACGCAGCAGTTGTTTAGAGTTCGCCAGACATAGACTGAGGCCCCTTCCTTTCACAGTGACCAGCCATTCTTCATTCTGAATGTACTCTGATGGCCTTGTGGAGTAGTTAACTTCTTAACTTTAATTTCTGCCATTTCTCTGCGTTAAATTAGCTGTGGTAATGTTTTCATTAAATGACTGTCCTCAGGGGAATTTTGCCCCCATCAGTAGATGATTGTTGTTACAAACTTTTGCGCACCTCTGTAATATGTTTCGGATGCTAACGTGGTATGCTGCAAATTGAAACCAAGGATTAAAAGAAAAAAAAACATTATAGTTTCTTGGGATAAATCTTTACAGCTAGTCCTGAATCTAACATCAACATTTTAGTACTGTATAAGACAAGCTATGTAATTCAGAGATCACATATAGAAGGCTAGCGATAAGCCCCGCAAAGAAAAATCAGAAACAATATATTGTTTGAAATGACGCTAATCGAGTCTCATCTTACAGGTTTCACCACCCCACCCGTTTGCTGACTGTTTACAGGTGAATTGAAATTACAAGGCACTCAACTTCATGTAAGTCAGTCTCTAAAAGGTCTCGGACTCTAATGATAATTAGTAACTAGATATGCATAGACGATAGACTACATTTCTCAGCCACCGACAATGAGAATAACTGCATGAGCTTGGAACAGCGTGCTTTGGAAGAAATAAATAGCGGTAGAGTATACAACATGATTACGCACTGTGTTGCGTAGATGCGATGTATTTTGCTAGAATATACATTACCAGTGGACAAGTGTCATCCCTATCTCAAATGGTTTGCCTAAGGATTCAGCCCATCTGCCCCAATAGCAATGTATAGTACAACAGCCTGTTCTGGGGGGGGTGTGCATTGAACCAATGTAGACCATAGGAACTCTTGTCATCCCGTCGCAAAGCAGAGGACAAGTCAGCAAGCTTCAAGAGGAAGGGCTTCTAGCGTGGTCTGTTACACTACAGGAAATGCCGCAAACATTAAATTTGGCAGTCGTTCACTTATTGTGTGATTTTAGATTTTATGATCTCGGACCCAATGTTCAATAGTTTCGGAAAAAAACTTGCTAAGGATTTGTATGGCACAATCTTGGGAACTTTACATTTCTTCATGAATTCAGTTTTGTTGTTTTTAGATTTTCTTGCACTTTCCTTTACTACATCTGAAGTATTCGGAATCTGTGTAATTCTTTTTGCTGATAAGGCCACCTTCGGATAAAACATGCATACTTCTCACTTTGTTTCTTAAACTGTTCTCATATTCATGGATGTTGGTTTGTACAATCTGTTGCACAATCTGTGTACAGGTTTTTGACATTCTAATGTATTCTGTCAAACATTTCTTGCGGGCAGTGTCAAGGACTGGTTTGTCAGGCTGGGCCAATATTTTTTTCATCCCACAGTGAACTGGCCTCAAAACCTCTAGAGTTATTTTTCTTCTTCGCATAATCTGTGCCCTTGAAAGGTTTAGTGTGCTCACTTGACTGCAAATCAAGCTCACTTGTTCTAGCAGGTGTCTTGATCTTTTGTTCCTCACTTCACACTCATTTGTCAATTCATCAATCTGTCAAAATTTGACAGTTATATTAAAATTTAAATATATTATATTATTATTATTATTATCATTATTATTATACTAAAATTTGACATTATATTATTTAAATGTCATTAGTTAATATTTAAATATAAAGTTTTATTTATTTATTTATTTATTCATTCATTTTTTACTTTAATATTTTGTGGATGATGGAAAAAATAAAATTAATATAACTTAATATATTTAGTGAGGATATGAAAATAGAAATGAGACAAAGCGAGTGAGAGACATCTTACTAAGCTTCCATGGACCTCCTTCTCTCTGACACTGCACCTGTACTACATAACTGTCATAGCTAGGCTAGCTACCTTCGTTTCCTCTGACGGATTCGCTCTTCTGTGCGATGAAGTTCAGCCTGCAATTCTTTAAGTTCCACAGATTTTTTGTCAATTGGAGACTGATTTCTTTAATACGTTCATCACAATCCAATTTCTTTTGCAATTCTTCATGGCATTCGCTCCTTTTTGAGGCGACTGTACAGTCCCAATGGAAAGTGTCCGCTTTGAATGTACCTAAAAGACAGTGAAAAGACCATTGCTTTTTTGCAGTGAAACGGGGACAAGGCGCAGAGGAAAAGACAGATAACTCGAAGAGATGTGGACTAAAATGGTATGGTTTTTGATTTGGCATATAAAGTTCGAGAAACAAACCTTGGGAACTCTTGGGGAACGTCAACTAAGGTGCATTCGGCTCCAATCATGCCCTAATTTTCGCCGCTTCTGCAACAAATATGGCTTCATGACACACCATCGGAAAGCTTGTGATCCGAAGAAACTGAAAATGCCCGCCTTCTCTATGTAAAAAAGACCCAGTCCCCCCAAAAACCCATTTTCTTGGCCTCTTTTAAACGGGCTGGCACAAAGGCAGAAAACCCATAGGTCTTTGCGCGTTTGTTAGCGGCCATCTGAACAATTCAAGCCCAAGTTCTTGTGAAACATTTGAGGGGTGGGCTGGCCCCAACGTGTTCTTACTTGGCAGTTGCTCTACATGTAAATTTTGAAGATCATTCCTTAAGTTTCACCACAATCATCAAACAGATTTTAGCATCAGATGCTCTAGTTTTATCCTTTTTCTCACACATTCAATTACTGAGTCCCTGAAAATTAGAAGTTGTTTTTGTATCGGGAAGATGTTTAATTGTTAAACAGAGTTTTTTCTATACACTACACTAGAAATTAAGCAACACCTCCCATCACTCGGGAATCTTGAGCCCTTGGTATATTATCAGGCATTTTGATTTGATGGCTTGTAACTGAAGGTAAATCTGAGTGACCCCAGCTTGAACACAGACGGTCCTCTGACACCAGCCATGATATCTCAGACAGCAACCCGGTTATGGTTCCTGTAAACAGCCTTACAGTCACAATACAGAGAGCTGCTGAACTGTCTTCAGCCTGTATTCAACAAAATTGACTACTGTAATTGTGTGCAATGACCTGATAGATTGTATGGAGCATGACCTGGGATTGGTTGATCATCACGGCTATGTGGGCCTCAGGAAGCGCGAAAGTGCTCAAGCACAAGTGGAGCGCACTAGACTCTCCACCCAGCTTGGGGTCACATGACTGGCATCATTTGGCCATCTATCCTTACTCGATATTTGTTTTATGAAAGAGGTGCTATGAAGAGAGGTGTTGCTAATCTCACTGACCTTAATATCCAACTTTTACTACTGTCAATATTTGTGAGTCTATTCATCTATTGATGTACACACTCTTCACGTGTTATCAGGGCAAACTTAAATGCTGTCATTGGGGAGCTGTGTCCTTTCGCAATTCAGTCCTAATACTGCAAGTAAAGGGTGATTAGCACTGCCAATCACTATTATTTTATCATTAACTACAATCAATGCGAGTCTGTTCACTTATTGATGTACACACACTTCACGTGTTATCCAGGCAAACTTTACTGTCATTCGTGATGCTTACGGTGTGTTTTGTCCAATCTGTGACGATCAGATTATGTATTGTTTTGTCAAGTTGCTGAGTGGTTTCATCAAGAGATGCGGTTGTCACCCGCTGATCATTATCAAAGTCCATGCACATTGACACTATGTCGCTAGTAGCAGTCACTTGTGATATCACAGCAAACTTCTGAATTAATGCACAAAATTTGTTGGTTTGAAAACCAAACCCATCTTTCAAGAGAATTTGCAGGAACGGTGAAGTTTGTAAAACTCTTGCCTGCCATCAATATGCCTGCATGGCTTTGACTCCCATAAAGTCAACAAGCCTTGTGTTTTCTAATCAAGGGTTTGGCTTACATCATAGTTTCGCCCTGTGTTACAATTTTTCTTTCCACATTGGTTTGTCCTGCCCTTGTGAGATGCGGCTCATTCAATCTCAAGACTGGAGGAGTGTTAGCTGTAGCATCTCGGAGATCATGGACGGGAATCCCACCGAGAACCTGAAATTTTTTTCAGGATTCTTACCTGGCATTTGTTTAACATGTAACTTTGAAGATCATTCCTTAATTCTCAAAACAATCATCAAACACCTTTTAGCATCAGATTGTCTAGTTTTATCCTTTTTCTCACACATTCACCTACTTACTTTTATGAAACAGGTGCTATGAAGAGAGGTGTTGCTTTCCCACTGACCTTAATGTCCAATTTTTACTACAATCGTTGTTAGTCTATTCATCGATTGATGTACACATTCGTGATGCTTGGAGTGTGTTTTGTCCAATTGTGGTGATCAGGTTATGTACTGTTTTTTCAAGCTGTGCTGGGTGGTTTCATCAAGAGGTGCAATTATCACCAAGCTGATCATTAACAAAGTTCCGGCCTGCACATTGACATTATGTCTCTAGTAGAAGTCGCTTGTAATATAATATAAGAAACTGGCAATTAATGCACAAAGATTTTTCCTAAGAAAACAAAAACCATACATCAAGATAAATTGCAGGAACGTTCAAGTTTGTACTGTAAGACACATGCAGGCCACCAATGTGCTTGTAAATAAATCCCATAAACTCAACAAGCGTTTTGTTTTTGTCCTGCTATTGGAAGATACAGCTCCGTCAATGTCAATATTGGAGTAGTGTTAGGTAGCTGTAGCCTCTCCGAGATTATGGTTGGGAATCCAACAGGGGGCCTGAATTTTTTTTTTTTTTTCAGGCTTCTTACTTGGCAGTTGCTCAATATGTAACTTTGACGATCATTCCTTAATTTTCACCATAATCATCAAACAGATTTTAGCATCAGATTGTCTAAGTTTATCCTTTTTCTTACTCACTCGCTTACTACTCGCTTCATGAAAGATTTTGGAAGTTGTTTTCTTATCGGGAAGATGTTTGGTTGTTAAACACCTCCATCACTCGGGAATCTTAAGCCCTTGGTATGATATCAGGCGTTTTGATTTAGTGGCATTGTAACTGAAGCTAAATCTGAGTGACCCCAGCTTGAACACAGACCGTCCTCTGACACCAGCCATGAAATCTCAGACAGCGACGCGGTTATGGTTCCTGTAAACATCCTAACAGTCACAATACAGAGAGCTGCTGAACTGAATTCAGCCTGTATTCAACAAAGTTGACTACTTTGTGTGATTGTATGGAGTATGACCTGGGATTGGTTGATGACGGGTATGTGGGCTTCGGGGAAGCACGAAAGTGAGACAAGCACCAAGTGGAGTGGGCTAAACTCTCCACCCACCTTGGGATCACGTGACTGGCATCATTTGGCCTCACTTGATATTTGTTTTATGAAACTGGTGGTATGAAGAGAGGTTTTGCTTTCACACTGACCTTAATATCCAACTTTAATTTCAATCGTTGTGAGTCAGGGGTCTCTGACATCTCCCACAACAAGCCACAGGAACATGACTCAAATTTTTTTCCCTAACCTTGGCAGTTTTTTTCACGCTGTTTTATGTCATATAACTATAACTAAACGCTGACTGAAGGTTTCACATAATACTCCTCTCCTTAATAGAGGTAACTGTTAATTAAATTTGATTTGAGAGGCATTTCTACATATCTCTCTGATAATTACAAACTAAAGGGTACACTGACTAAAAGAGTATTTCTTTTCCATAATTAATTCTGTTATTGATGTGCACACAAGTCACTAATGTTATCGTGATGTGATTCTTTTATTTGATGAACACATGTTTCGCATGTTGTCCATACAAACGTTTTGGCTGATAGTGATGCCTGCAGTGTGTAGTACCGCTCCGTAATGATCAGATTATGTACCGTATTGGCAATTTTTGATGTGTGGTTTCAACAAGAGATCTAGTTACATGTATCACCAGGCTGATCATTATCAAAGTCCATGCTCATTTACGCTGTGTTGCTAGTAGCAGTCGCTTATAATATCACTGCAAAGTGGCAATTGATGCACAGTCAAAGTTTGTTGCTTTTAAAACCAAACCCATCTTTTCCAGAAAATTTGCAGGAATGGTGCAGTTTGTAAAATTCTTGCCTGCTACCAATTTGCTTGGGTTTGATTCCCATAGAGTCAAAGAGTGTGTTGTTTTTCAATCAAGGAGTTTGGCTGACATTCTAATTTCTGCCCGCATTTCCAAGTTTATCATTTCCACATTGGTTTGTCCTGCTCTTAAGGGATACGGCTCCTTCAATGTCAATATTGGAGTTGTATGGTTCTTAACTAGTATCTGAGAGGTCATGGATGTGAATCCCACTGAGTGGCCTAATTTTTTTTTCAGGCTTCTCACATGGCAGTTTCTCAACATGTAACTGATCCATAAACATCTCATCAGGCATTGTAATAATTGTACGGGAACATTGTATGGGATGAGTCCTTTTGAATCTGTTTGAGTAAAATGCTCAAATTTTGTTCTTTTTAAAACCGAACCCATGTTTCAAAAAAATTGCAGGAACGGCTTAGTTTGTGAAACTCTTTCCTGCTACCAATGTGCTTTGGTTTGACTCCCATAAAGTCAAAGAGCGTGTTGTTTTTCAATCAAGGAGTTTGGCTGACGTCTTAAGTTCTGCCTGAATTATCAACTTCATTTCAACACTCGTTTGTCCTGCTCTTAAGATACATGGCTCCTTTAAATTCAATATTGAAGGAAGTATAGCTCTAGTATCTCTGAGGTCATGGGTGACGGTGAATCCCACTGAGTGCCCTAATTTTTTTTTCCAGGGTTCTCACAGGGCAGTTGCTCAATACGTAACTTCAAAGATCATTCCTTAATTTATCCATAAATATCATACAGATATTAGCTGCAGATTCTCTAGATTTTTTAAACGACTCCTTTTGTTACATGTTCCTTGACTCTGCTCGTGATTAGTTTCGTTCTTAATTTGATCCTAGGAGATTTTTAAAAACGGTCTTTTTATCCTACGCTGCACTGAAAGCAACATCTTCATCGCACAGGAAGCTCAAGCCAATGGTGTGTTAGTCATCAGGCATTTTAATTGTGCAGCAGGAGCATTGTAAATGAAACTAGAAGTAAGAAACCCCAGCTTGAACACGGACGGTCCTCTGACCGTAACATCCTAACAGTCACGATACAGCAACCTGCTGAACTGCATTCAGCCTGTATTCAACAAAGTTGACTACTGTGCCTGTGTGAAATGACCCGTTAGTTTGAATAGCGCATTACCTGGGATTGCTTGATGATCACGGCTATGTGGGTCTTGGGAACGCGAAAGTGAAACAAGCACCAAGTGGAGTGCGTGAAACTCTCCACCCAGCTTGGGGTCCTGTGACTGGCACCTTTGGCCATCCTTCCTTATTCGATTCGTCTTAGGAAACAGGCAGCACGAAGAGAGGTGTTGCTTTCCTATGGACCTTAATATCAAAGTTGTTCAAAGTATCATTTGCCCCAAATGCAGTTACAAGTATTATTACTTCTTTTAGTCTTTGTTTTGTTTTTCTCTGAAGAGATATGGCTCCTTCAAATACAATATTGGAGGAGTATAGCTCTAGTATCTCTGGGGTCATGGGTGTGAATCCCACTGAATGCGCCAATTTTTTTCCAGGTTTTCTTACAGGGCAGTTGCTCAACATGTAACTTCAAAGATCATTCTTTAATTTCATCCATCAACATCATGGAGATGTTATCTGCATATTCCGGATTCTTCTTTTCCATACGTGTCTCTGTACTGGGTAAGTAACGGTTACCTGTAGCCCTTACTTTGAGGCCCGATTTGCTTTTAAGTTCACAATATTTCAGTGTTTGTTTTTATGTTACAATACCTTGCTCAATATCAAGTTCAATTCCGTAGTCCGAAGTCCGAATTTCTCTTTCCGTGGCCCAACCATAGGGTTAAATGCGATCGTTAAATAGTTTTCCACTTTTAAAACTGTTGTTAAGTGCATTGATTCCAATCAAAACCAGTAAACGGACGCTTTACGAGCAGTTCTCTGAGAAAGTCAAGCAAAGTTGGAAATCAAAATTTTTAAAATCCCCTTCATTTTCTGTGTGGTTGTAGGTTGTCTGGATGGATGAACGAAAACAGCCATATTAGGGCCAGCTGATGTATCGTTGCCATGGTAACCGCCATTGATCATGACAGCCTTTGAGCAGGAATTTTACTATAAAATAGTTAACAAATATGTGTCCACTTCTCGGATAGATGTGAGCCAATTCTAATGAGATTCCACCAGACAGTAGGGCTATGCTTCTAATTACTAAAGGATGCGGTGAAAGTATTTTGACTTCTAGGAACAAGGAGAAAATACTTGCTGTATTCTGTTACCTGTCGGCCATTTTGAAAAACCGCAAAAACGAGCACAACCTTTTTCCCATTTTCTCGCAAAGTGTTCTTTTCCCGGTCACCACGTTTGCAGTAGAGCTAATACAGTTATTATAATCCTTAAATATTGGAAAACTAGTTTGGACACATGTGATAAATAAATATGTTGAAAATTGACCGAGTTCAGACTTAAATTGTGTAGCTCCAAAATGGTTTAGAGATAGTGTTTAAGCTCCGACAGTATTTTAAGTATCCTATCTGTAAAGTGCCGTCGATTTACGAAGCTTTAGATCCGTTTAGTTTGATAATATTCAACTGAAGGAAAAGGCTACCACGCAAGTTTTTGTAATTTGTACATTTTAATCGCTTCCGTTTCCCCTTCGTTCGTTCCATTTTCTAGACCAAATTTAGCACAGGCTCTGAACATCGGTCATCTCCCATCGAAAACAACGGCTGTGGGACGTTACAGGTGTGTTAAACAACAGATCCAGATAATGGTGCATTCAAGCCCGCATACACATCATGAATATACTCGATATTAAAACACGCGTGACATTGTGGTGCACTGAAATCCATCTACATGTATGTGGTCCAACGAGAAAATTAAATGAATCAATCACGATTAATTTACTAAGAAAATACAAGCCTCTGACCATCAAAAACAAAGCCTTGGGCTAAAATTGAACGGTTTAAAGCCTTGGTGGAGAAATCATGAGGTTTGTCACGCGGACGCGCGCGTAGACCGGACATGGAACGACAGACTCAACCGGAAGCATGGATTTCCTACCTGAGGATGGAGGGAGAAATAAACAATAGCATATGAAATAATTAGTGTTCCTTACCGCAACAACAACAACAACAGCGCAATTGTTATTCACAAGAGAATTTGACATTTGGCACGCAAATAGGCCTTATTCACGACATGCGCCATGTTGGTTTTCAAATTGTCATGCAAATTAGCCATGTGTTATGCTGGGGGGCAAACGTTGGAAAAAAGGTAAATTGCGGAAAATCGGCTCGTCGAAATATTGAAATAACATTGCTAAAAGTCCATTTTAGTATTTAGAATTAAGTACCTTTTATAATAATTTTATATCTTTTGATTGCTTTTGACAGTTTGACTTTCTACTTCGTTATCTGCTCATTTTTCACTAAAAAAAGCATCGAAGTAACTTGTGTAATCAATCTATTTTACTGCTTAGGTGATAAGCCTTCAATGAACATGAAACAAATCATCTGTGTGGCTAAAATGCTCGTTATAACCTCTCGAACTTGTGTTGTTTGCCCCCTCAGAAGTATGTAGCTAATTTGCATGATAATAGCAAATCCAACATGGCGGCCATCGTGAATAAGGTGTTTTGCCCGGTTCTTGCATAGTCCATCGGTTTGCAAGTGATTTGTGATATCCCTGGGTGCTTTCCATTGAGCCAAAATTTCCGGAAATTTCGGACTGAAGTCAAATGGAAAGGTCCGTTTCGGTTCGCTCCGACCGGAATATTTGGGACCACCTCTGGAGGTGGTCCTCTTTGACCGGTCGGTTCGGTCCGACCGAAACGTGCGTTCCATTTACAAAAATTCTCGTTTCTAGTCGCATTTCACTGTGATGCAACCAACATTTTGGTCGAACCTAACCTCAATGGAACGCTTCGGTCCGGTTGGAAATTGACTTTTGATGAAAAATGTTTCATTTTTCCTTGGTTAGTTCCACTGGTCTCGGACCTGATGGTCAGGCATTATGGAAAGCACCCCCTGTCACATTCACTTAGTTTTACAACGCTTCCCCTGCATTCCCGAACCTCCCAGGGCTTTCAAGTTTGGAAGCCAACCACTTTCCATTCTAAGCAAAAACCGTAAATTGATAATCATTTTAAGATTATTATTTGGTTAAAATCTAAGTAACAGTTGAAATTTGTGCAAAACGTTCGTTTCAGTCTGAAAACGCAACTTTTTTGTGAAAACGTTTTTTTTGTCAGAAAATGTCGTCTCAACCGAGCTGAGCTATGATGAGCATGTTATGCAAATCAGATTTTTTAACTTTGACATTCCTACTCTACTTCCGACAGCACATTTGGAAACATAACCCTCCCCTTTGGGCAAAAAGTGATTTAGGAATAATAATCTGTACATTTTGTGCATTCATGTCTGCTATTCTATTTCAAACGATTTAATAGCAATCAAGAGAAAATGAGGGGACAGAGAGGGAGGCTCAAGGCGTTGGCCGGGATATGTTATGTCCACGAAAGTTATTTTTAGACGAGCGGAGGTCTTTGTTCTAGAGGAAGTCTGTCTCCTGAGACGTCCGCATGCAGTTTTGCCTCGCTCTCAGGTTCTTAGTGAAAAGAGAAAATGATGGCACGCGTGGAAGGCTGATGAATATATATTTTCTTTCAAACATCGGACTGAGATTGGCGTGCATGCGGACGTCTCGGAAGACTTCCGCTCGTCTAAAAATAACTTTCGTGGACATGACATATCCCAAGGGCTGGACTGGGAGCCTCCTTCTCTGTCCCCTCATTTTCTCTTGTAGCAATATAAAGGCATTAGTTAATATTAAAGCCACAATCACAATCAATGTAGCGAAAAGACAATGTATAACTAAACTAATGTCGTTACATTTTTATCCCGACAGTGATTTCATCATATCCATTTAATATTTTCTTTTGATTTTTTATTTTTAGCTCTACTACTTTTGATTTTGTATCGCCGTTGGTGGGTTCCGGTCAGCAGTCTATCCCCACTCATTTCCGTCCCGCGAAGAATTTTCTCGGCTTTTCATCGACATATTACAAATCTCCCCTCGATTTTAGCCAAATACTTTATTCGGGATGGTCATAGGCATACGTTTACTTGGCACGGTGAACGTAGTACATTCATGTAACTTGCTGGATAAACTTCATTTCGGAAGAGACTGTCTCAAGCTTTTATTCTTGTCAATAGTGTTCTGTTAAGTCAACTGGATGCGGACAAATTCATCATTACCTATGGTTTTACTTTTCTTGAGGTGATGTTGGATGGAAGAGAATGTTAATTTGACTTGACTGCAAGGGAAATCCATCGATTTGGTCACGAAAAAGGGAGCGAAGATGCCACTGCTTAAGTGTTAAAAATTGCAAGGAATTACGCGATATGTTTAACGTTAATTTCTTTTTCATCGTAGTCACCAATTTAAAACCTCAACAGTCATATTCAGCTTACAGACAAGATAATAATAAATACTTTGAGAGTTTGACCGCTTGCTTTAGAACATTTTGAAAGCGAAAATTTTAAGTGTAAAAATGACTTAATTTTAATTTTTTCCATCAAATTCGTTTATCACGTGTTGTTAAAATATGACTTTCCCCAAGTTAGTTTTCTAATATTTAAGAACCATAATAACCGCATAATCCCTGTAACAAATTCAGTTACGGAAAAAAGAATACTTTGGGAGAAAATGCGAAAAAAGATGCGCTCGTTTTTGTCATTTTCCGAAATGACCGACACCAAGAGATCATGATCTCTTGCCGACACCTAACATAGTAAAGCCAACATTCTTCCTTGTTCAAAAAAGTCAAAGCAGTTTTGAAACATCCTTTAGTAATTAAGGCATAGGCCTCCTCTCTGGTGGAATTTCATTACAACTGACTCACATGTATGCGAGAGGTAGACACACATATGTTACCCATTTTGAGGGTCAAAACATGGGCTTGTGGCTCCCAGGCAACATATCTCCACACAAAAAATGAAGGGTGGGGGTTTAAGATTTCCATTTCCAACTTTGCTTGACTAACCTGCTCTTACATGTTTCTACGATGGTATTTATATTTAATACTTTTTCTTAACAATACCGGGAGAATATTAGCCTGGTGAGATGTGTTAAAGAGTCGTACGATAACTAGCCTGCGAACGCAGACGTATTTCCGGCGGTCGTTTCTCTCCCCCGAAAAATAGCGTCTGCGAAACCGAGCTGTAAAACGATTTCTGTGACGTAAAATTCTTAGCCAATCAGAATTGGGCTCATAAATCTCCAGAACTAACACGCAAGGAACACGCGATAACAATGGGGGTGACAGGCCTACAAAACTCCAATCCACGTGTTTACGGACGGTTTTAGCCCGCTTAGAGTTTGGCTCGAACGAGTATGTCTTTTAAGGATCTGCCCCTTTTGTACGAAACGATCTGGGGATCTTGAAATATTTGACTAAGTAGCGGTTGTTGCTGGATTAAATGCAATTTTTGCATGAGTATTTGTTTAAGATTAGGCACCGTAGGACGGTATTGCGTGAAGAAAAGACAAGATTCGCTTATGTTCTTTGCATTTCTGTAGGAGGGCTTGTTTCCTGTTCTCAATTTTGACGTCTGAGAGCCGTCTATCTATAACCAGGCTTTCTGGTTATCCTCGTTCAATAAGGCTTTCTCTAAAATGCGAGATTTTAGTTTTGAATTTCTTTTCAGAGGAGTTTGTACGAAGAAGTCTAAGTATTTGGCCCTTGATGAAGCCTTTTTTGTTTACCCCTAAAGGGTGGCAACTTGAGATTTGTTTGCGAATCGTTCGCCTTTGAAAACGTTTGTATCATGAGTCGCGATGGTCTGAAAGCAATGCTTCAATCTCCATTTGGGCATCTTCCTCTTTGGAGGTTATTGGGACTGCTAGAGGTCCGTCTTCAGTAAAATGGCTTATGCCCGTGTTTTTTTCAGGCAAGATCACGGTTTCGATCCTTCGGGATCTCGTCAGTTGCCGATATAGGGGAGCGATAGAGACCAGTGTTCGGTATCACTCATGCAAATGGCATGTTATTCAAGTTGTTATGCTCAAATGGCGGATCGAAAATTCTGCATTTTAATAGGCCATTTCCGAGTTCATGTCTGCCTCCTCTTCAAAGCGAGTCTAAGTGCGAAGTTTTTGTGATGGTAATTAGTTCTACTTTACATATGAATGAAAACTAATTTTCACAACAAAAACTTAGCACACAGACTCGCTTTAAAGAACAGGTAGACATGAACTCGGAAATGGCCTCTTGGTTGGTTTGTCACTCGCGAGAAGTGAGCATGTAGCATTCTATCCTTTTGTACACAGCTTGATGCTGTGTTTCTTGTCGCGGCTAAAATGTTCTCTTTACAGCAGTAGTGGATTGATAGCGTTTTTGATGGAATAGCGCTGTTGTTTTCCGTTAGATAGCCAAGTATGAGGGGTTGCCTTTCGGAACTTCAATGCGTATTCTGTGCTTTTTGTGCAGCTTAAAGTGTAACTATCGCACACTTAATTGTTCACATGCTATAATGAGATTTGCATTAAGTCCGCACTCGCACGTAATAGGATGGGGCCTGCCTCAGACTTCTTAACTCGAAGAGTAATGTCATCGTCAAAGTGTCTTTTTAGTTAGTCCTCAAGCTCGTCACTTTACATACGGCTTTCTCGTATCGTAGGGGTCGATAATAGCATTTCGTGCGGCAGTTAGCCCACATAAATCGGCTCGAAGTATCGAAGAAGAGATGTCCAAACACTCTTACCAAACACATTTATCTTCTTCTTTGCAACCAAACATTTTGTCCGTCAAAGAATGCAACATTCGCCACATTCTTCCTCTCTTGACTAGTTACCAAGCCCTTATATTTCAACCGCGCGCCATTTTCAACGGAAGAGCCTGCTTGCAGGCTAGGGAAACTGTAATCCGCGTTTGCCTCTTTAATTTTTTTTTTCAACTTCTCATTTTCCGAGGCAGTAAATTCCTTAGAATCCGCTCACAGTTTCTGTTTTTGTTAGCTTCTATTCTCTCCTTCTGCCCCATTCATACGAAATAATTTTTATTTTTGTTTTTATCCAGAACTTTATTGCTTCACAATAGTTACTAGCGCCATTGGCTTCTGAAAGCTCAAAATCTACTAGCCTAAACTGAAATTTCACTAGCCTGTGGCTAGTTGGCTACCGCTAGTCTCGAGCCCTGTCACGGAAGTCGTTTTGCAGCTCGGTTTCGCAGACGCTATTTTTCGTGGGAGAGAAACGACCGCCGGAAATACGTCTGCGTTCGCTGGCTATACGATAACCGGATATTATATGCAACGAAAACTAAAACTCGTTTCCGGTCACGTACACAATTCTTTAATAACTGGACGCTCCATGAGATTACACTGGGTTGCCTGTGGTACGTGTTACTCAAAAACAGAAGGGACTGAGTTGGGTGGTATTGAACTGCAGCGTTCCAGGCAATTTTTCAAAGTCAGGGGTCATTAAGACCATTTAAGGGGTCCCCCAGAAGTCGTGCCAGCAGAGGCCCTTTCGCTCACACGTTCATACGACGAAACAGATCTTTTTCGGAGGTTAAAAGCCTGGCTACCAGTTTATTAATCATTTGTCAGAAAGAAAAAATTCCTGTCAATAGGCACGTATTGCGTACGCGTGGTAGTGCAGTAACACAGCGCTTTATTCGATATTGTCAACTGAGCTGCGTTTTTGCTTCCAGGAGATTTAAGTTGTCTGTGTAATATGTAGCTCTAATAGTACACGACATTGTTTTGGTGTTGTATATTATTGTAGTGCCATGGTAGAAGTCTTAGGTAAATAGCCCCCTGAGAAGACATGTGGTTACTAGCAAAGTACTAAACTTAAAAAAATTGAAGAAAATTAAAGAAATCGAGAAAAATTGGCTTCTAGGCTGACATGTTGATCATTTTCAAGTTCCCTCACAACTTCTTTTCACCACAAGTTTAAGCGTGCACTCTGAGCGTGTGACAGCGTTGTAATACAAAATTTCACCGAAGTTTATGCCAGTCCGGTTAGTATCTGGATGGGTGACCTAAAAATATACCACTTTGTAACAGAAGCATAGAACGAAAATTCTATTTTAACGCTCAAAAATGAGAACTAAGCAAGGTACAGATTTTGTTAGCTTGCTTTATGCAAAACAAATATTGATGCAAAAGTAAATAAATATTGATACACAGTTTTTAGGAATTGCGGAAGGAAGTTTTCAGAACGGTCGATTGAGAATAAAATATTTTGCCGTCAGCGAAAAATAGTTTGCGAGTTTCGCTACGTTCAATTTTTTTATTGTACTTTTGGCTGCACAAGTAAATCGGGACATCGATTTCAGCGGGCGGCGTGTTTACTCGCGAAACAGTGAAGCATTTGTGTCAAATGATGGCAAGATACCGGCTTTTTGTTTTTGTTAGTTTTCTTTTTCTTTCAAGTGTTATAAAGTTTAACAAGAAATGTGCGAATTCAACACAAAGATCACAATCGCCCAACTCTTGAGATTGACCATTGTTTCTGCAAAATCAAAACTTTACTCTCCAAGACCAGGTTATTTGTCACCACGTAATTCCATCGTTTTGGAAATAGCAGCTACTTCATTATTAATCAGCGTCACACTTTTATGCTGATTTTGGGGCTCAATTTGTTGAAGCTCTTGAAAGCACGCTTCCAACAGACCTGTTTATTTTCGTGACTTGTTCACGCGCTGGTTACAGTGCACTACCACAAAAATCCTCCCGTATGACATTTCAACCCACGTATGCAAATTTGGTAAGCTCGAAAATTACACAACATGAAATTTAAATTTACAAAGGCTGGAAATCTCACAAAAACCTTTTCCAGCGAAAAATTTATGGAAACAAACAACATCTATTAGAGGCAAAAAACCCTTCCTATTTCAATTGCGTGCGTGCAAACAACACACAGAATCCGTGTCACAAAGCATATGCAATTAAAGAAATTTCTGACAGTTCACATCAAACCCTTTTCGAAAGAACTTTGGCAGTAAATAATGACGCACGAAAGAGACAACAAGCTTTCAATCAAGTTATTCTTCACTGTCACATTTCCAATCGTTTTTTACCTTTGCAGAGTTGAGTACAAAATAATTGTAAATTGCCAAGCAACTTAGATGCCACTTCAGTAAACACTGTGATGCATTCAAGGCGTTCGATTCCCTCATTGTTTGTTAAATCCATCAAAAAAATTGCTTTTTGATTTCAGTGTTGTATATAATACCAAGTTAGTAAAATACTAGAAACAAAGCTCACTTGATATCCAACGGCGAAAAATGAAATTGTTGTCGAAGACCATTACTCGTCGCTTAAAAGATTCCAGATATTTATTTTTCACCGCCTGTCTTGTTCAGCCAATTGACGTTCCATTCTTGAGCTCCATTAGGATATATTTTGTTTAAAGATCCACTAAAACGCCATTCGCGTTACAATGACTTTCGACGCCACTGAAAGGAAACAAGAATTAGTGAAATTTCCAATTGTTACCGGAAGACTGTGCAGAGTTGAGTACAAATAAATACAAATAGCCAGACAACAGAGATCACAGGTCCACTTAAGGTGTTCGATTCCTTCTCTGTCTTTGTTGAACCCATAAGTTACCAGAGAATTTTCCATTTGGTTTTAGTGTCGTACATAACACCACACTCGGCTCGACGGGCGAAAGATTGTTGTCGAATTCCAGTTACCTAATTGACGTTCCATTCTCCATAAGGGTATATTTTGTTTAAAGATGCACTAAAACGCCATTCCCGTTACAATGACTTGCGACGCCATTGCAGGTTAATTAAATCTCCTCCTGTGTACTCCAGAGAAATCTGCGCATTACCCCAACCCCCTCAAACCTAACAAAATACGCACAGAAGACTCTATGCACAAAGACACCACTTAGCAGGGGAGTGACAGGCAAGACTTTTACCGACTCGGAAAAAAATTTAAAAACGGAGAAATATTACCCTTTTTTGCGACTGGAATTGCCATACTGGCAACCCAGTTGACGTTCAAATGAGGCCTGAATGAATCTCAAGATTATTAGAAATTCAAGTCTTTCGTGATTTCGGTGTCTATGTTGGCTAATAGTATTTTAACTTTCTTTGAAAGCAAACATTAGTCCGTTTAGTTATTGATTACCTACTCCACACAATGCCGTGAGCTACAATGAGCGACAAAAGTGTTGAGACACTTGGCAGTAAAATTCGATTTTCTGCGTCTTGGATACATTCCCTCAACCTTTCTGTGTCGGGCCAGGGGTATCAGAGAATTAACGCTAAATGCAAATAAAATAGAACAAATGCCTAAGTATCGAAAAGCGTCTTTTCCTAAGAGTGTCTCAACTACTTTTGTCGCTCATTGTCTGGAGGCTATTTAAGCAAATTGTGGTGATTTCCTTTATATATCCAAGCTCTAGCAAGTTTATTTTTACAAAAGCGACTAAATGCGTGGTTAAGAGTGATTCCTGACTAAAGAAAAACTGACAAGTGTTTTTATTTCTCACCGAAATTCCGATACTAAGACGAAACCTGGTGTATCCCATTAATAAATGGATCCATATTTAGCCCTCAAGGTGGTGCTTATTGTACTTTTTCACTTTTAAAACGTTCATCGCAATTCTCACTATGCCATCATGGCTATAAGTGTTTCTCTATTCACTTGTCATATTTTGACGAAAAAACAGAAACAGAAATCGTTCTTTGGCAAAAATCTCTCTATGTCTGACCTCAATACAATACTTTACCATTACAAATGGCCTCATAATGACGTCACAGCAATATGTACATATCATTTTGATAACGGCATTGTACTGAGCACATCAAATTTTATATCAACCAATGGTTTTAGAGCTTTTTACACTTTTACTCGGCGAATTTCCAACGGTTTCCCATTGGTAAACCATTTGTATCGAAAAGTTAATTAATTTATTCTATATTTAACGCTTTACCATTGAGAAGTCATGACATGAAGTTCAAAAGCGTGATGAAACAAGTGATCTTATGTAATTTTGTCCGCTGAACAGAATGCTGTTAGCGGAATGCTTCTACCACGCAAGTGTGATGTAAAAATGGTGTCATTACACACGGTTAACTCTCGCTAAACTAATAAAAACGTGCCTTCTGAGCCCAAAAGTTATTTTTATAACATAGTGTCTCATTTTAGTTCCTATTGTACAAAATTTTTGCTTCCTTTTTCAGTTCAGCCTGTAATAACGATTTTTTAATGCAGATAAATGTAGTTTTTTCACCGGTATCCACGAGTAACCACGGGTAACCAAATGATGGTAAAAAGGATACTATTAATATTGATTTAGTCAGTTTCATGGTTACCCGTGGTTACCCGTGGTTGACCGTGGTTACCCGTTGATTTTCCTGTACAGCGGTCGTTTGAATTACTCCAAGATAACCTGCTTTGGGAGTACCACCAATAGTTTGTATTTCAACAATTACTTTATTATTTCATTCCTTTTTCGGAGAGAAATAAGGTGGAGATGACCAACACCCTAAATTGGCGATGTCACGCACGAATGTCACGCAAGATTTCACTTCCAAAAAAGGTGGTAATTTCCTTAAATTTTTGTACTGATGAGCAAGCTTGCCATAATTTTCCCATGAGAAGAACCCAAATCCTGGAATAAAGTAATGGCAGGAATTTCAATTAAGTACTACACCGGTTATTAAAAAAGAAACAAGTGTATTGTTTCAGACAATGAGCAACAAAAGTGTTGAGACTCTTGGCAGTAAAATTCGATTTTCTGCGTCTTGGATACATTTCCTCCCCCTTTCCCCCAAAACAATGTTGATTTTTCTATTTCTTCGACTGCACAGACCACAGCGCCTACACAACATTGAATTGGGGGGCCGGGGGTATCAGAGAATGAACGCCAGATGCAAATAAAATAGGACAAATGCCTAAGTATTTAAAAGCGTCTTTTCCTAAGAGTGTCTCAACTACTTTTGTCGCTCATTGTCTGGAGGCTATTTAAGCAAATTGTGGTGATTTCCTTTATATATCCAAGCTCTAGCAAGTTTATTTTTACAAAATCGACTAAATGCGTGGTTAAGAGTGATTCCTGACTAAAGAAAAACTGACAAGTGTTCATTGCAGATAGAAAAACGTCTGATAATGGTGATCTTTGTTTTGAATAAGTAGAAGAAGATATGAGGTTTCTGGAGTGTAAAGTGCAAAGGAATCTAATATAGCTAAAGAACGCTTCACTCACCAAACTGACAGGCCATTGAAAAGCATGAATAAGTGTTTTCGTTGTCACGGTTAGACGATGTTGTAGTCTCTTCTAGTTTACTGCAACGGTTAGTTAAACCAGCCCAAGTCGACTGACGGAAACCACTCGTTTACTTGCAACTTCTTAGTCACTTTTCATTGAATTCCATCTACCTTCACAAACGCACCACTCTCGCAGTTGACTTTTAAAATCGTCACGACGTCTTAGCGAAGTTCAGCAAATATGCAGTCACGATTTCAAATTTTATGGGAAATGACGTTTCTTTTTCAGAGTAAAAGCAAGTGCGGTAGATGTACGTTAAAGGAATTTGAAATATGTTTGCGTTTAATTGTGCATGTGTCAAAGAGCCAGGACACGGCAGAATAAATTAGTTTTTTTGTTCTTTGTTATCTATTCTGAAGCTTGTTTCACGCCTACAAATCGTACATTACCATAATATTATGCCGAGAAACAACCTGCATAACAGAATGCGTTTACCCAAAGTGTTCACAAGTGCGTTTCTCAAAAATCTCGAAATCCATTTCTTAAACTGTGACCCTTTATTCTGAAAGGCTGGCCTCAAACATGTTTCGAAGTGGCGAATAACGAAGTGATAGTACAGTCTTATGCTTTGAAAGGTCATCCTTATGAAGATACAGTGCCAGGAATAAGGTATGTTTATTCTCAAGAAAGGCACTTACCAATCGAATGAAATAGTGCTTTTTTGAAAATGTTTGTGAAACTCTAGAGGCTAGCCGTTTTCCCAAAATATCGGATTCATCGGAGATTTCAGTTTACTTCGGGGAGACCGTTGAGCGCATGCCGTTGTAATTTGGGCAAAAATTACCTGGGTGGACGAGACCAGTTCACAGACCAAAGTGAAAAACGACCGTCCGTTCCTTGAACACCTAAAAGTTTCGAGACCCTATGCCTCGCGGCCAATTCTTGGTAGGTAGTTGCAATCTTCTTTTTTTTTTTCATGTTGCCACAGTAAAGTGTAGTGTACTTTTGTGGTGTATTCCAGTTTTTAAGGAACCTTTGTTCAGTATGCGCCTTTCCAAGAAAATGAAACCTTACGCCGAGTCATTTAATGTAAGGACCCAGTTTTGCCCAACATGCAACGCGCGCTCAGGAAAATTGGCGGCCATTTTCTTGATCATTGAACGCTTTTCATTTAACTAAAGTATTCCTTCTAACCATTCGGAGATGGCAGCATTTTCTCCTCAGTTCTTTAAAGACCCTGTGTGTTGTTGGTCCGGTTTTGATCCCGCGACCTCCCGCACAGCTCAACAACTGAGCCAACCGCTCGGCTGAGTCCACACCTACCAGCGTGGCATGCCAGACAGGCGTGCCAGGCACAAAAGGCACAAAAGGCATGCTAAGGCCCAAAGAGGACGACGTATGCAAAACATGACCTGTTCCCAACTGGGTGGCTTCATAGTTCAGTTGGCTGAGCATTGCACCGGCCTTGCAGAGATCATTATTGCTTAAATTGTCCAGATAAGTGCCAGGATGACTTCTCTTTCTCGTATAACGATTTTTCTACTTGAAACTGTACAAAATGAAGGTTGGTCCACAGGGGTAGTCCATGGGCTGGGTCCATGAAGGGGTCCATGGACCTGACGTCCGTGTTTTGTATACGTACCCCCTGCGATCTATTGCGCTTAATTACAGGGAGGGTACAGGTCCAGCACCACCGAAAGCAATGCTGAGAGCGATAAGTCAGCCTAAAGAGAGGGATGATATTGTTATCACAAAGCTTGATAAGGGCTCAGACGTGGTAGTAATGGATAAAACTGACTATGTACATTTTTTTATGCTTAAAATTTGTCGGAGCGTTGGTATCACTTTGGACCCCTAGGGGTGCATCTACCTTCCTACGCTTCTAACGTAGCCCTGAGTTATTTTCTTTGGTAAAGAATCTATCGGAGAACAATTCTGTTTAATTTTTCGGATATCTTTTGGAGAGATTTGCCCGTACTCAGGCAAATCAGAATGGGAAGTGAAAAAACAACGTCGAGCGATGGCTAATCCTGGTGGAGGTAGACCGCGTTTATCCGCCTCTGTGCGACATATTCGACTTTTGTTGAAATTGATGGTGCAAAAACATTAAACAAGTTAACTCGGTTAAATATCTTGGTGTTACCTTTGACTTCAACTTAACTTGGACGAACCACATTGACGAGCTTTGTCTAAAACTGTCAAAGGCTGTAGGATTGTTTTCAAAATTGAGGTACCCTGTAAACAGTGATATACTTCCTATGCTTTATTATTCACTATTTTTACCCCTTTCTCACTTATGGTATTCAGGTGTGGGTTCTAACATACACCACCTACTTAAATCCTTTAATTTGACCACCTTACAAAAGCAAAGTTAATACTTGGAATTATGACATTTTCTGAACCTGCTTCACTTTCAGAACCTTTGCTTAAAATTTCTCAATCTTTTAAAAATGCATGTTATTTTTCACCTTGAAATTCTTTCTGTTGTTTATCAGTGTTTTAATAAAGTAAATCCTTCTTGTTTAGCTGATTATTTCAAGGCAATATCTTCTGTCCGTCCGTATTCTACTCGTCAATCATTTTATCAAGACCTCTTTGTAAACGCAGTTCAAACCACTGAATATGGTATTCGTTCCCTACATTACACTGGTTCCAAACTCTGGAGTTCATTACCAAATCATAAACAAATCACTCCCTTTTATAAATTTCGTCAAAAGATAAAGACCTCTATGATTGACCGCTTACTAGACCTCACAAGACCTTGCAACAAGAACTCCTTTCCCCTAAGTTTAGGCCTTCAAACCAATGTGCTGTATAAAATTCCGTGCGCTGATTGTTTCTGGAGCTACATTGGTGAGACTGGAAAGTGCTGTTCAACGAGGAAAAAGGAACACATTCGCAATGTAAAAATATGTAAATCTGGCTCTAATATTGCAGCGCACGCTTGGCGTAACAATCACTCTATCTACCGTCAACATCAAGATCTCTGGCATCTCCCGAA
>NW_027179952.1:17500-20000 GCF_036669925.1 Montipora capricornis | reverse complement strand
AATATGGGGAAATGGGAAGGGGGGGGGGGGGGGGTGGGAGGGCGTCACAAGAGCTTGTTATTTCCAAAATAGTACAGCCAATAGTTAGACTAATCGAATTGACCACGGTTGTAGTAAGATGGCCTCGACCGAGGCTCTTGTGGCAAGGACGACTAAGGGGCCGATACCAACATAAACCTCGGAAGTGGCTGTAATAAACCTACCCTTTAGGAATTGCTCTCAGCATTTCACTCGTAGCATTCCGATGTGAAGTAAAGTGTAATTCAAAGTTGCCGTTTTTTGACAGTGAGTCAATTTCGTCGTTCATTTCCTGTTGGCGTTCTTCACTTGATAAAAACAGGCAACCTCGACTAAAGATTACAACGTGCTTTCCCTTGAATTCTTCTGCCATCTTAAAAGTTTCTATTGAAACAATAGAGTTTAAAACAGAATATTTTGGAGAGAAAAAATTGTCACTCCCTATCGAGAGAGAAAAAAACATGGAAAACTATCATTTGTGCATGCGTGGTGGAGTGGCACTAGGGGTGTCATCGGCTTCAGTCTTACACGAAGTACTACCCTAACTGCTGCCGTTAACAACATGGCGGGCATACAACAGTGTTGGAGTTATGATGATTTTGATCTTGATGACGATGTTTTCGTTCCTCTTGAAGAAGCCATAAGAAAAAAAGAAGAAAGCTACTTCGGTAACCCGAAGCATTACATGCTATTTTCTGGAGCTGCAATGGGAAGTGATACCTATTGGCAAAAATTAGGCGCCAAATACGGGGTTCGCGTGAAGGTATTTTCCTTCAAGACTCATGGCAGGAATGCTTGTGGTAGAGTGGTTCTGTCCGATGAACAATTACAACAGGCTGATGACTTCTTACACATGGCAAACAAAACTTTAAAACGACGTTTTCCGACTGGGAAACCCTACGTAAATAATTTACTTCGAAGGAACTGGCACCAAGTCAAGGATACCAGTGCAGTGTTTGCAATTGGAAAAATTAGCGTCCACGGGAATATAGTTGAGGGCGGCACTGGGTGGGCAGTGCAGATGGCTGTGGACGCCAGGAAACCCGTTTGCGTGTTTGACATTGTCAGCAGTGGGTGGAAAATGTATGACTATGGCAAGAAGAAGTTTTCAATTTTTAAGACTGTTCCGAGACTGTCCTTAAATTTTACTGGAATCGGCACAAGAGCATTGCCTGAGAATGGGAAAGCTGCTATTGAAAAAGTATTCCAAGAAACGTTTGGGAAATCGCCAAGATAGGAGTTACAAATTATATAGTGTTACCTACTTGTAATAATGTATTTTATCCCTCACTTATAATTACACTGATATAAGTGTGCCAATAAACAAGTTTAGTTTGCAGGTCAAATCACAGGTCATTGTTTTTCCAGTTTGTAACCAACCCTTATGCGTTTGTAGTTCTAACATGAGGACTAAAAGCTATATTGAAATAAAGTTTAGGCCTAAGATTAGCATTAGGAAAGTGTTAGCCTAGGGTTCTTTTAGTATTGGCGAAACAATACTTGTGATTGGACATGTGAAATACACTTACTTTTGATTCCAGAAGACAGTTATAGGGTAATGTCTACTGAGATCCCCAAGTGCTCTCCTTCCACTTCACCCACTCGGTCTGAATAACATTGCTTCTTGCAAATCCAGCATAGCTAATGCCCTGAAACTTCTCTTTACAATACTCTTATCATTCTGTAAATGAAAATGTGATTGAGGGGAAAACTTGGAATGCCACTCCATGGAGTACCCTAAAAATAGTTTAATGTCCTTTACATGTAACTGTACATACCTTGAATGAGTTCAAACTTCCACTGGTGCTGGCCTTGTAGTGGACAGCCGCCATTTTGTAAAAAGATAATCATTCTCCTTGCCACTTCCCAGAAAAGAAAATGTGTTTTGTCAAACATCAGACATGAAAGGAGAGAGGCAGGTTTTATAATGACTGAAATTTTTGCTTCATGAATTGGGCAACCTTTTTTTGGAAGTTCAACTTTGAAAAATGATATTTTTTTTTACTCCTTAACCCTTTAAGCTAACAGCATCCAAAAACTATGTCCCCGTTTAACCCTTTCAGCCCCGATAGTGCCAAATGGCACTTATAGATTTTACTCTGTCTAACGCCAGACGATTTTACTCGTCAATGGGGAACCCCTCGGGGCTTAAAGGGTTAAGCTAACAGCATCCAAAAACTATGTCCCCGTTTAACCCTTTCAGCCCCGATAGTGCCAAATGGCACTTATAGATTTTACTCTGTCTAACGCCAGACGATTTTACTCGTCAATGGGGAACCCCTCGGGGCTTAAAGGGTTAAGCTAACAGCGTGCAAAAACTATGTCCCCGTTTAACCCTTTCAGCCCCGATGGTGCCAAATGGCACTTATAGATTTTACTCTGTCTAACGCCAGACGATTTTACTCGTCAATGGGGAACCCCTCGGGGCTTAAAGGGTTAAGCTAACAGCGTGCAAAAACTATGTCCCCATTTTACTCTGTCT
>NW_027179952.1:7500-12500 GCF_036669925.1 Montipora capricornis | reverse complement strand
GAATTGCCAAATCCTTAGGGCAAGAGTCAATAAATTGTTCTTTCACGATCAAGTCCTTAAGACCATCAAAGGATTGCGCAGTATCCGAAAGCTCTAGCCAACGTAACAGGTATCTGTCCAGTCGCACAATAAACTGCTCCGGACTTTCGTCAACTTCTGGTTTGGATGCTCTAAATTTCCGACGATAGCCGTCTTCGGTAAGGTCATATCTCTTCATTAACGCAATCTTTACCCTGTCATAATCCTTAGCTGCGTCCTCCGATAGACGTGAATACACTTCTAGTGCCCGTCCAGACAACAGAGCACTGAGCTTCGATGCCCATCCATCTTTTTTCCACTTAGCTGTCTCCGCAAATCTCTCGAACCTCTGCAAATACGCGTCCAAATCGTCCTTACCATCAACAAACGAGGGGAGTTTAGGTGCCTTAACCCGATCCTCTCTCACTTCAGGACGTCCGTCAGCACTCTCCACAGCCAAACGTGCAATTTCCAGCTCATGTTCTCTTCTTGCCGCTTCAATAGCCTCTTTCTGTTTCAACAGCTCGGCTTCCATCTCCAATTTTCTTAGTTCGCGTTCTTGTCGCCTGGTTTCTCTCTCTTCGTCTTCTCTTCTTTTATCTTCTTCAAGTAATCGACGTTTCTCTTCCTTTTCTTCTTCAAACCGCCTCCTTTTTTCTTCTCTTGCTTCCTCCAATTGTCTTCGTTTTTCTTCTTTTTCTTCCTCTTCCCTTCTTTTTTCTTCCTCTTCCCTCCTTCTTTCTTGTTCTAATTGTCTGCGTTTTTCTTCACGTTCTTCCTCTCTACGTTTCTCTTCGCGTTCTTTTTCTTCTTGTTCACGCACAAATTCAAGCAGCTTTTCTCCTTCCAGACCAAACTTTTCGCCAAGCTGAATAAATTTCTCCATTTTCACAGCACTAAAATTCCACGGCTCTTTCACTCGCTACAACTTTTTCCACAGCGCAGCTACTTCCTTCCAAGTTGTGATCCTTTCCTGGTTTCTGTAGTCGGCAAACAAATAAATTCCTCTCCAGGACCAGGCCCCCAATGTTACGAGTTCGAATGTTTTGAGGAAAGGTAGTTTGCAGACTAAACTGAACGCAGGGTTGTCGGAACAACAACAAGAAGATTTATTCCAAAAATGAACGTAGTTTCCACGAAGTAAAACTCTTGACAACACGTACTCGATAGACTTACACGGCCTCTGCCAACTTGAATAAACACTGCTTCTGTCACACTTGACTAAACACGGCCAACGCCAACTCTCTTCGCTTGTGAAAAACTAGTTAAAAAAACACTCCGTTCGGACTCGTCTACTTATATACTCTGACAATAAACTTCTAGAACTTTCTAAAATAGTAATGAATCTAATTAAAGAAAGATTACAAAACACACCGATTTAGAAACGCTTACGCATGAACCTAAAATAAACAAACTACGAACTCTCGCGAAGCTTCTAGACAGTAACGCTAGTCACGCAATGCTATTTTTCGTAACAGCCCCGATAGTGCCAAATGGCACTTATAGATTTTACTCTGTCTAACGCCAGACGATTTTACTCGTCAATGGGGAACCCCTCGGGGCTTAAAGGGTTAAGCTAACAGCATCCAAAAACTATGTCCCCGTTTAACCCTTTCAGCCCCGATAGTGCCAAATGGCACTTATAGATTTTACTCTGTCTAACGCCAGACGATTTTACTCGTCAATGGGGAACCCCTCGGGGCTTAAAGGGTTAAGCTAACAGCATCCAAAAACTATGTCCCCGTTTAACCCTTTCAGCCCCGATAGTGCCAAATGGCACTTATAGATTTTACTCTGTCTAACGCCAGACGATTTTACTCGTCAATGGGGAACCCCTCGGGGCTTAAAGGGTTAAGCTAACAGCATCCAAAAACTATGTCCCCGTTTAACCCTTTCAGCCCCGATAGTGCCAAATGGCACTTATAGATTTTACTCTGTCTAACGCCAGACGATTTTACTCGTCAATGGGGAACCCCTCGGGGCTTAAAGGGTTAAGCTAACAGCATCCAAAAACTATGTCCCCGTTTAACCCTTTCAGCCCCGATAGTGCCAAATGGCACTTATAGATTTTACTCTGTCTAACGCCAGACGATTTTACTCGTCAATGGGGAACCCCTCGGGGCTTAAAGGGTTAAGCTAACAGCATCCAAAAACTATGTCCCCGTTTAACCCTTTCAGCCCCGATAGTGCCAAATGGCACTTATAGATTTTACTCTGTCTAACGCCAGACGATTTTACTCGTCAATGGGGAAACCCTCGGGGCTTAAAGGGTTAAGCTAACAGCATCCAAAAACTATGTCCCCGTTTAACCCTTTCAGCCCCGATAGTGCCAAATGGCACTTATAGATTTTACTCTGTCTAACGCCAGACGATTTTACTCGTCAATGGGGAACCCCTCGGGGCTTAAAGGGTTAAGCTAACAGCATCCAAAAACTATGTCCCCGTTTAACCCTTTCAGCCCCGATAGTGCCAAATGGCACTTATAGATTTTACTCTGTCTAACGCCAGACGATTTTACTCGTCAATGGGGAACCCCTCGGGGCTTAAAGGGTTAAGCTAACAGCATCCAAAAACTATGTCCCCGTTTAACCCTTTCAGCCCCGATAGTGCCAAATGGCACTTATAGATTTTACTCTGTCTAACGCCAGACGATTTTACTCGTCAAT
Organism: Montipora capricornis; assembly: GCF_036669925.1. NCBI lineage: Eukaryota > Metazoa > Cnidaria > Anthozoa > Scleractinia > Acroporidae > Montipora > Montipora capricornis. The sequence goes on along the minus strand of NW_027179952.1, from coordinate 9,816 downwards.
GGGGAACCCCTCGGGGCTTAAAGGGTTAAGCTAACAGCATCCAAAAACTATGTCCCCGTTTAACCCTTTCAGCCCCGATAGTGCCAAATGGCACTTATAGATTTTACTCTGTCTAACGCCAGACGATTTTACTCGTCAATGGGGAACCCCTCGAGGCTTAAAGGGTTAAGCTAACAGCGTGCAAAAACTATGTCCCCGTTTAACCCTTTCAGCCCCGATAGTGCCAAATGGCACTTATAGATTTTACTCTGTCTAACGCCAGACGATTTTACTCGTCAATGGAGAACCCCTCGGGGCTTAAAGGGTTAAGCTAACAGCATCCAAAAACTATGTCCCCGTTTAACCCTTTCAGCCCCGATAGTGCCAAATGGCACTTATAGATTTTACTCTGTCTAACGCCAGACGATTTTACTCGTCAATGGGGAACCCCTCGGGGCTTAAAGGGTTAAGCTAACAGCATCCAAAAACTATGTCCCCGTTTAACCCTTTCAGCCCCGATAGTGCCAAATGGCACTTATAGATTTTACTCTGTCTAACGCCAGACGATTTTACTCGTCAATGGGGAACCCCTCGGGGCTTAAAGGGTTAAGCTAACAGCATCCAAAAACTATGTCCCCGTTTAACCCTTTCAGCCCCGATAGTGCCAAATGGCACTTATAGATTTTACTCTGTCTAACGCCAGACGATTTTACTCGTCAATGGGGAACCCCTCGGGGCTTAAAGGGTTAAGCTAACAGCATCCAAAAACTATGTCCCCGTTTAACCCTTTCAGCCCCGATAGTGCCAAATGGCACTTATAGATTTTACTCTGTCTAACGCCAGACGATTTTACTCGTCAATGGGGAACCCCTCGGGGCTTAAAGGGTTAAGCTAACAGCATCCAAAAACTATGTCCCCGTTTAACCCTTTCAGCCCCGATAGTGCCAAATGGCACTTATAGATTTTACTCTGTCTAACGCCAGACGATTTTACTCGTCAATGGGGAACCCCTCGGGGCTTAAAGGGTTAAGCTAACAGCATCCAAAAACTATGTCCCCGTTTAACCCTTTCAGCCCCGATAGTGCCAAATGGCACTTATAGATTTTACTCTGTCTAACGCCAGACGATTTTACTCGTCAATGGGGAACCCCTCGAGGCTTAAAGGGTTAAGCTAACAGCGTGCAAAAACTATGTCCCCGTTTAACCCTTTCAGCCCCGATAGTGCCAAATGGCACTTATAGATTTTACTCTGTCTAACGCCAGACGATTTTACTCGTCAATGGGGAACCCCTCGGGGCTTAAAGGGTTAAGCTAACAGCATCCAAAAACTATGTCCCCGTTTAACCCTTTCAGCCCCGATAGTGCCAAATGGCACTTATAGATTTTACTCTGTCTAACGCCAGACGATTTTACTCGTCAATGGGGAACCCCTCGGGGCTTAAAGGGTTAAGCTAACAGCATCCAAAAACTATGTCCCCGTTTAACCCTTTCAGCCCCGATAGTGCCAAATGGCACTTATAGATTTTACTCTGTCTAACGCCAGACGATTTTACTCGTCAATGGGGAACCCCTCGGGGCTTAAAGGGTTAAGCTAACAGCATCCAAAAACTATGTCCCCGTTTAACCCTTTCAGCCCCGATAGTGCCAAATGGCACTTATAGATTTTACTCTGTCTAACGCCAGACGATTTTACTCGTCAATGGGGAACCCCTCGGGGCTTAAAGGGTTAAGCTAACAGCATCCAAAAACTATGTCCCCGTTTAACCCTTTCAGCCCCGATAGTGCCAAATGGCACTTATAGATTTTACTCTGTCTAACGCCAGACGATTTTACTCGTCAATGGGGAACCCCTCGGGGCTTAAAGGGTTAAGCTAACAGCATCCAAAAACTATGTCCCCGTTTAACCCTTTCAGCCCCGATAGTGCCAAATGGCACTTATAGATTTTACTCTGTCTAACGCCAGACGATTTTACTCGTCAATGGGGAACCCCTCGGGGCTTAAAGGGTTAAGCTAACAGCATCCAAAAACTATGTCCCCGTTTAACCCTTTCAGCCCCGATAGTGCCAAATGGCACTTATAGATTTTACTCTGTCTAACGCCAGACGATTTTACTCGTCAATGGGGAACCCCTCGGGGCTTAAAGGGTTAAGCTAACAGCATCCAAAAACTATGTCCCCGTTTAACCCTTTCAGCCCCGATAGTGCCAAATGGCACTTATAGATTTTACTCTGTCTAACGCCAGACGATTTTACTCGTCAATGGGGAACCCCTCGGGGCTTAAAGGGTTAAGCTAACAGCATCCAAAAACTATGTCCCCGTTTAACCCTTTCAGCCCC
>NW_027179952.1:0-2500 GCF_036669925.1 Montipora capricornis | reverse complement strand
CCAAAAACTATGTCCCCGTTTAACCCTTTCAGCCCCGATAGTGCCAAATGGCACTTATAGATTTTACTCTGTCTAACGCCAGACGATTTTACTCGTCAATGGGAACCCCTCGGGGCTTAAAGGGTTAAGCTAAACAGCATCCAAAAACTATGTCCCCGTTTAACCCTTTCAGCCCCGATAGTGCCAAATGGCACTTATAGATTTTACTCTGTCTAACGCCAGACGATTTTACTCGTCAATGGGGAACCCCTCGGGGCTTAAAGGGTTAAGCTAACAGCATCCAAAAACTATGTCCCCGTTTAACCCTTTCAGCCCCGATAGTGCCAAATGGCACTTATAGATTTTACTCTGTCTAACGCCAGACGATTTTACTCGTCAATGGGGAACCCCTCGGTGCTTAAAGGGTTAAGCTCACAGCATCCAAAAACTATGTCCCCTTTTAACCCTTTCAGCCCCGATAGTGCCAAATGGCACTTATAGATTTTACTCTGTCTAACGCCAGACGATTTTACTCGTCAATGGGGAACCCCTCGGGGCTTAAAGGGTTAAGCTAACAGCATCCAAAACTATGTCCCCGTTTAACCCTTTCAGCCCCGATAGTGCCAAATGGCACTTATAGATTTTACTCTGTCTAACGCCAGACGATTTTACTCGTCAATGGGGAACCCCTCGGGCTTTAAGGGTTAAGCTAACAGCAGTAAAAAACTATGTCACCGTTTAACCCATTCAGCCCCGATAGTGCCTAATGGAACTTATAGATTTTACTCTGTCTAAAGCCAGACGATTTTACTCGTCAATTGGGAACCCCTCGGGGCTTAAAGGGTTAAGCTAACAGCATCCATATAATATGTCCCCGTTTAACCCTTTCAGCCCCGAGAGTGCCAAATGGCACTTATAGATTTTACTCTGTCTAACGCCAGACGATTTTACTCGTCAATGGGGAACCCCTCGGGCTTAAAGGGTTAAGCTAACAGCATCCAAAACTATGTCCCCGTTTAACCCTTTCAGCCCCGATAGTGCCAAATGGCACTTATAGATTTTACTCTGTCTAACGCCAGACGATTTTACTCGTCAATGGGGAACCCCTCGGGGCTTAAGGGGTTAAGCTAACAGCGTTGAAAAAGATGTCCCCGTTTGACCCTTTCAGCCCCAAGAGTGCCAAATGGCACTGATAGATTTTACTCTGTCTAACGCCAGACGATTTTACTCGTCAATGGGGACCACCTCGGGGCTTAAAGGGTTACGCTAACAGCATTAAAAAACTATGTCCCCCGTTTAAACCCTTTTCAGCCCCGATAGTGCCAAAATGGCACTTATAGATTTTACTCTGTCTAACGCCAGACGATTTTACTCGTCAATGGGGAACCCCTCGGGGCTTAAAGGGTTAAGCTAACAGCATCCAAAAACTATGTCCCCGGTTAACCCTTTCAGCCCCGATAGTGCCAAATGGCACTTATAGATTTTACTCTGTCTAACGCCAGACGATTTTACTCGTCAATTGGGAACCCCTCGGGGCTTAAAGGGTTAAGCTAACAGCATTAAAAAACTATGTCCCCGTTTAACCCTTTCAGCCCCGAGAGTGCCAAATGGCACTTATAGATTTTACTCTGTCTAACGCCAGACGATTTTACTCGTCAATGGGGAACCCCTCGGGCTTAAAGGGTTAAGCTAACAGCATCCAAAACTATGTCCCCGTTTAACCCTTTCAGCCCCGATAGTGCCAAATGGCACTTATAGATTTTACTCTGTCTAACGCCAGACGATTTTACTCGTCAATGGGGAACCCCTCGGGGCTTAAAGGGTTAAGCTAACAGCATCAAAAAACTATGTCCCCGTTTAACCCTTTCAGCCCCGAGAGTGCCAAATGGCACTTATAGATTTTACTCTGTCTAACGCCAGACGATTTTACTCGTCAATGGGGAACCCCTCGGGCTTAAAGGGTTAAGCTAACAGCATTAAAAAACTATGTCCCCGTTTAAACCCTTTCAGCCCCGATAGTGCCAAATGGCACTTATAGATTTTACTCTGTCTAACGCCAGACGATTTTACTCGTCAATGGGAACCCCTCGGGCTTAAAGGGTGTAAGCTAACAGCATCCAAAACTATGTCCCCGTTTAAAAACCCTTTCAGCCCCGATAGTTGCCAATGGGCACTTATAGATTTTACCTCTGTCTAACGCCCCAGACGATTTTACCCTCGTCAAAATGGGAACCCCTCGGGGCTAAAGGGTTTAAGCTAAACAGCATCACCAAAAACTATGTCCCCCGTTTTAACCCTTTCAGCCCCGATAGTGCCAAATGGCACTTATAAGATTTTTACTTCTGTCTAACGCCAGACGATGTAAACTCGTCAATGGGGAACCCCTCGGGGCTTAAAAGGGTTCAGCTAACAGCATCCAAAAACTATGTCCCCGTTTAAACCTTTCAGCCCGCGATAGTGCCAAATGGCACTTATAGAGTTTTAACTCTGTCTAACGCCAGACGATTTTACTCGTCAATGG
>NW_027179951.1:0-10000 GCF_036669925.1 Montipora capricornis | reverse complement strand
ATCTTGGCAAGACCTTGGTAAGATCATGTCGATCTTGGACAAGATCCTGCAAGAAGCTGCAGGATCCTGGTAAGATCTTGACAAGATCTTTCACTGATCTGGAAAGATATTTTTAAGATCTTGCTAAGATCTTGACAAGATCTTTTAATGATCTTGTCAAGATCTTGGTAATGATCTGATCAAAATTTTTGTAAAATCATGCAGGATCCTGGTAAGATCTTGACAAGATCTTACAATGATCTTGGCAAGATTTTTTACTATCTTAGTAAAATCTTAACAAGACCTTTCAGTGACCTTGCAAGATTGCAATTAAGATCTTTCATGGTAAGATCTTAGCAAGATCTTTCAGTGGTCTCAACTTGGCAAGATCTTTTCAGGATATACAGCTTGGAGAACCTGACAACAAAACTTGCAGGTGCTTGGGTGTTCTTACAGGAAAGTTTAATTTGGATGATCTTGCATGATATATATGATAGCAACATCCAAGCTGGGGAGTGAGAGAAGTTCAATGACTTCTCACATCTTACGTCCAGAATTGAATGTACTAATGGTCAATCTTAATTGCGTAAACAAATCCTGTATTCATGGTGGTTTAAGTGAGAGTTGCAAGATAAAGCAGTTAATGTCACACACAACTTCACTTAGTTTTCTTAATACACTGTTATCTTTATTGATCAAGCTCTCTGATATAACTCGATCAGTTCCAGTTGTGAAACAGCTCTTAAATGGATTTGAAATGCTGATCACATTATTAAAATCTGGAAACTAAACAGTACAACATTTCAAATGGTCTTAAAATGCAATGGGCCCGGTCATAACAAGCATTGTTTCCACTATCAGCCAAATCCAAGAATGAGAAGCTAAGCTGTATCCCTTGGGCAATATCTTGTTATATATTGCATTTATAATTTTGAAACCTTAAAAAATGCCCTTAACCAAGTGGCTGCACTGCAAAACTGCTCTGCATCTCTTTTGTAGAGGGAAAGTTTAAAATTGCACAAATTCCACTGCAGAATTAAGACAAATACAATGTGAAATGTTTTGTTTAAAGTAAACACGTGGGCTTAAAAATTTAAAGGCCCCTTTATTGTCCACTGTTGTCAAAAATACACCAAACACAAAAAAAAAAACTGTCATTGGTGCATTTCGATGCTGAGCCAGCTTCCTTCCTTGCCACGTCTTTCTGCACTTTTGATGCACGCATCGATTATGGCATGCCTGTACTTTTGTATTTTCTCAGCTGGTATTGTGCATTGAGAACATCTAGGAAAATGAAACAAAATCATCATAACCAACATATCCCAAAAACAAAAAAGACATGGACCAGTTAATTTACTCAACATTAAATACTGCTACCTAGTTCAATTATAGGTATCAATTTTATTACACATAACAGTGGCTACCACAGATGACTTCATGATGGGAAAAACGCTAGAAAACAAACAATGCCAAACGCAAATCAATCGAGGTCCATTTGTCAGTGTGTGTGTGTGTACACTGATAACCTGTGGCGGATGTGAAAAACATGGTAAGATTGCATGCTTTTACCGTGTCCATGTGTTAATCCAGCTGAGTACATGCATGCTCTGCCAAATGGAATCTATTTGCTGAATAATGGTCTGATGTAAGCATAACCTAATATAATTTAGGCAGGACTGCAATATGAATTAATATCATTATTTTTATCAATATTAAAATACAACTATAGCTGATGGCCTAAAGGCGTTTGATTGTCCATTTATTCAGTAGTATTACGTGTCGATTTATTTTCTTTCCATCCTGTTGAATTATACCATTCTTGAAACTCTTGAATTATGTTCATGACCTATCATTGATGGGAATAACTTAAAATTATAGCGGGAACTGTCTGTGTCAGGTATAAAGTAAATTACCAAACATTTTGACACTCTAGCCTCATCTAGAGGGGCCTTGAGAGCTCCTTTTGATTGGAACAACATCCCCTCACACAGTTCTTGTGTGGTGAACAACTTGTCAAGAAGGTGCAGCGCACAATTCTGGGGCTCTTTAGGTGGTGCCTTCACATTGAGGAGGGTAATTCCATTATGACACTGAACAAAAATATCAAAATTAAACATTTCATTTCCTGAAGAAGCCAATCTTTGTGTGCATCTTAAGTTAAATACTGGTAGTATTTGTTTGACAAATTCTGTGCACTTAATGTACAGCTATATATTAGGTATGGTTTCCAACTAAAATGATGACATAATCTTGTGGACATACCCAGTTTTCCTTTTTTTTCATTGAATGAAGGGAATATTTGAAAATCGTTAAATATAAGGATATACGTACATGTAATTATAGTCATTTAGCAGTTAAAATCAAAATCAAAAGAGGTTTCACATCATTACAATTATATCATTTGTCCAATAACCACCCAATGTATGGAAGAACAATCAAAATTCTAGACCTGTGGGGTAGGGAGTCTCAAAAGAAAGGAAAGCAAAGTACACAAATGAATTTTTGTCAGACCCAAAGCATCTCTTGGCTGATCTGTTTTAATGGTGCATTGGTCATAATGGGCGGTAAACTAGAATTTTCAAAGGGGTGGGTATGGATCTTTTGGCAGAAAACAAATTAAATAATTCAAACATCTCTTACAATTTTCTGGCTTACGGGACAGCTGCAGGAGTCCAAGTCTTGTTCTCATGAGGTTGTGAACCAGATGGAGTCTACACAAGACCACCGGGACTAAGGGACCTTGTATATTGTCCATGAGAATTGCATATTCGCTGTAAACTGTAAGCAAATAAAAAGCTGAACTAAGAAGGCAATATTAAGTGATAAGTAGTGAACTTACACTGTTTGGGAACCAGGTCCCAGCTGGCACGGTGGCTGGTGTTCCAGAGTTCTTTTTTTACATGCTTGCCAGTGATGCTTTGATTTGTTGTACCTTCCCGCTCCAGATTAAGTAGATTTTCTCCATTTGACCAGTAGTTCTGGTGGCTGTAGGAGAAGGTATGTTGGAGAGTGGCTGCAAGTATATGTAATAAAACTCAACAATTACATTGAACTTAACCTCTTAGATGGAAACTACACCGATGTAAAGTGGCCAAATCAGTTCATTCTTATTTGAACCCTTTACTCATCCTTAAGCCTTTGGAAATTGCAGGTAGTTCACACTTCCCTTATTCTAAAGGTTGGCTATGGAGACTCTTGCTTATCAAGCACCATCAAAATGTAAATTGTCCGGCTTCCATCCAAGAATTGAATGGGGGGTGGCCAGGTTTATGGATATGACCCTGTGTCTATTTCCCAGAGCAGATTTTCTTTGAATGTAACTGTTTACATCATGTACTTGCCTTTTTCCCAAGGTTTAAGATTATTTTCCAACTTTTTCCTGTTCAGCTCTAATTGGATTCGTCATAACTTTCACTGCTGTTGTCAACAAAGTCTTCTTCAATTTAGTATCTTAAATCGTTTCTTGGGTTGATGATCAGCTTGATCCATTGTAGCTGCACAATCCACTGCTCTATTTTCTGTTTGCCCTCTGCCTTTAAACTGTTTTGCTCCCCTTTATCAGCGGAGCTCCGCGCGCGCCGAAGGGCGCGCGCGCGCGGCAGAACCATACTTAAGAAAATGTGGTAACCAATCGATGTGAGATAAATTGGTGGTATAAGCCATGACGTCATGAACGTCCGTACGTACAAAGTACGTACGTACTTACGTACGTACGTGACGTCCGTCCGCCCCTTCATGTATGCCAATGTGACCAGTACACGTAAACATATCACGGGCTCAAGTTTAGAGCTCATCAAGGAGGCAATACTCCATTTGACACGAACTCGTTTACAGAATACATCTTTGATATTGGACATCAATGTTATGGTCAATTGACACCTGTCAAAAACAAGGTATCCGCTGACCAGGATCACGTGGAAATATAGCGGGCTCAAGATAGACCTTATCGAGGGCAGATGGTTTTTTGAAGTTTGACCGCTGGGACCAGGGACTGGTTGTTGAGTGGATCGCAGGCGTAAGCCATCAGGACACACACACACACCTGATCGAGGACTTAATTTTCGCGCTCTTTTCTTGTGGCTCGACGCGGCTACAAGAGCAACGCTACGTCAGCACAGCTCTTGACAGTCGATGCTTTTTCGTGTTCAGGTACGGTTTGGAAAATAGATTTTTCTTGCATTTTTCGCTGGTTTCAGTCAGGGTTTAAAACATACGTAGCTGTGGTCAGGCCCCACCACCCAACCTTGCGTGGCTACGTAGTTATTCAAGTCAGAGCATTGGAGAGCGATATAAACTTAAAGCTGAGTGTTATTTTTTAAGTTGTTTGGGCTGCTTTTTGCTATGATATGAAGTTTTGGTATGTGTTAAGATGTTAAATTTTGAAATCTACTTAGGTTGCAAGATGCATGGACGGCCTACTGACAGAAGAGCAGAAACGAAAGAAGGAGAGAAAGAGAAACGAGAACGATAAAACGGTACACCAGTAATAGCTTAAAGTTGGTCGAAGAAGTTACTCCACAAATTCTTTTCTTGGACACTAAACCGCTTGTTGTTATTTTCAGTGGGGGGGGGGCATGCATATTTCTAAAAAGTTGTTTAGTCGTTGGGTCCTTGCCTCGGAATGAAATGAAACTCGAAATTTTTATTGTTAACTGAATCTTAAAATAACAATCATCTGTACTCTTTTAGGGACAGAAATAATCGAGCTTTTGCGGTGGGGGTGGGGATGGTTTGTTTGGCTTTAAATTAAATGCGGAGACGATCAAGAAGTTTTTACGTCCGCTTGCCTCATTGTTTTGATGTTGCTCGACCGTGACAAGAAAATTTTGCACTTGTGTTCTACACAGGTAGCGCTCTGAGTTCTCGCAAAAAGTAAGGAAAAATTTAGTCCAGCTTGTGTTTTCAGAAGTTTGTTTAGAGCACGTACAGGTAATTTGTTGGAGATCTTGTTTTGAAGTTTTTCCTTTCTCGCCGATTCTGGTTCTAAGCCAAGCTGGCGTGTTTCAATGAAGGACATCAAAATGTAAATGATCCATTTTCAGAGATAAAGTGGAATAAATAAGGTACGATCTCTCACATCACGAGGTATAGTAGGTCTGTGATTTCTAATTTTAGAGTGATTCCTTTTCGCTGGCTTTTGACAGGCGACGCTGAAATGGCTTCTTTCCTTTTTCGTTCGCTTGCTCAGTGAGGATTTGCTTGTTTTCTTTGCCACAACTCTTGCCATTCAAGAAAAAATTAATTGCATAAATGGTGAATTCAACCGTCGATTTCGCTGGAAAAACCGATATCACACCTCATCCCTCTCGTGATTCATGCGCATCAGTCGGTTTTTCAGGTGAAATTAACGGTGAAATTCATCTAGTTATGGCAGCGAAGAAAATGACCTAATTAAGCAATTTCCGGAAAAAAACCAAAAGGCGGACAGTTCCAAAGCCTTTTATTTGAACTAATCCTACAGCCAGTAAGAATAAACAAGCAGGGGAGCTACGCTTGTAGGCTTGCCTAAATATATATTTTGGTAGTAAAAGTTTTCAATGTTTTTTTTTTTTTTAACACATTACTGAATTAAGGGCAGCTCCAAATGTCATTTCTCTAGTTCACTCTGGTCTTGAAAGGTATTTGATGAGTAACAAGCACTTTTTCGGGTACCACTTACGTGAACAAGCAGTGCATAAATATGCAGAACACAATGAAAGTCATCCGTACAAACAAACTGATAAATTTTCATATGATTTCACCAAAGTTTTCCTTACACGCAATAGTACATTTCTTTTGTTTTTATCTAATCAAGAGCGATGATGACAACAAGGAAAAAACAGTGAAGTATTCAGTATAAGAAAGTATAAGAACTTAAAGAGCATCCGAGCCTCACCTGCAGTCAGGTGCCTCTTCCGCTTGGATCCGCGGTTTTTTTTTGTTGTGTGTATTGCAATTGGATGACTTTTTCCATATCCTCTTTGGACACTTGTGGAGAAAGTTAATAGAATTTGAGTATTCATTAAAAATTACTTAAGCCCGCAGTGCAACTGTACACTTTTTGCATTGCATGAACTATTGTAGTAGCATTCATGAGATTCGGTGTCTGTTGTGCCTGTAGTGCTTTCATGAAGTAAAGAACCTCTAATATGGATTCTTATACATTGAGCTCGCTATCTCTTTTATGATTGGCAGAAAGCTTACAGTGAACTTTCGAAATCAGCGCCTGTGACGTCATAACTGCAGATTATACAGTAATCATGTCAAGGACATTCAAGGTCACGTGTAATCATGTCATGTATGACCGCGGTGCATGATTTCTAATGGTAATCATGTCGCGTTCCCTACCTCGCCCTCGATTATTCTGGATATCACAAAAACCTAATCCAATAATAAGGGAATAACATGGACTTGTTGAGCGAATATTGTTTATTTGCGCCGCAAATGACAATACAAGGGCGCAAATAAAGACAATATTCCCGAAAAAAAAGTCATCGTCATTATCATTCATTATCAATAAACAAGGCCAAATGATATCAGAAATGCGAGTTTTAATAATACAAACTAAGTGAATAACGAAATCAAAGTCACTTAAACTCATCATGTCAATGTTGAGTGAACAAGCTATTAAAGAATCAACTCAGTCCAGTGACACTTAGTTAAAATTACCGAAAAAATGCGTATAAGCGGTCTATAAATCATAGGCATATCACAAAGTTGAAGCAGGAACCTAGGGATGATAATGCATTAGCAGCCCGCTTGTCCGTCTTTTGCGGCCCGCTGAGCGTGTGTTTTGAAGCGGCCGCTTTTCTATTTGGCCGCGTTTATTGATACTAATGGCTTATAATCCTCTCCTTCAACAAATAATTAATAAACCACAAAAGCTAAATATTAGCTATTGGCTAACCTTACAAGCTAAAAGAGAATTTGAGTAGATCAGGGTACTTACCCATATTAACCAAATGGCCCATGAAAACCTTGGCGCCCTTTTTTACTTAAAGCTTGGCGCCAAGTTTTAATGCCTCATCTTGGCAGGAGATTAATTTTCTTTCCCTAGTGAATAAGTATTTGTCGTCGAAAGAAAACAGAAAATAGTCTCTATCCTGGCCTTTGTTTTACGTAACACAGGAACGCAGTGTAGTTGAAGGGTTAAGCTCCCAAGAAAATAAAAATCAACTAACCTAATGTAAATGGTGTTTGAGGAATGAACATTACCATGAATGAAAATGAGAGGGAATTTTTTAAGGTTTTTTGGAACCTCAAAGTATGCAACACAAGATTGTCTTGCGTGTATTGCTACATGCTACTTCGTTTCAAATTTGATTGGTGAACTTGGCTCAAATTGATTAAGGTGCACACGGAATTGTCTTACCTTGCTGTGTCTTCCTGAGTAAAGCCCTGCAAGTCATGGCGAAGAAAAAGTGCCCAGCGTCGGAAAAAAGGACAACCAAGGAAAAACTCTCGGGCCGCAAGGCTAGGGCACGCCGTGTATCCAGCTCAGCCAATAAGCAGGCGTGGGAAATTCCCCGCCTTTCTTCTGGCTGTCAATCAACGTAGTATCATCCAATGGAGTGACCCCAAATTTCCTCGCTTTGCCCGCGTCGTTGCGCACCTCTAGCGATCCTCGACACGTCAAAACACTTGAAAAGGGAATGGATTCGGACAGCGGAGTCGGTGAATCAGTCGAAACATCAAGGATCTTGTAGAATATGGAATTCAAGCGACAGATTTCGAACAGCAGCGACAATAGCGGTGTGGATGGGGGTCAGAGCGAAAAACCAGACGACCAAAACTGAGGCGAAGACCGAAACGACAAGTGAGTCTTCCTGCATGTTAACAATCGATACGAAGAGGAAACCTCGGATGGATGACGGGCTCTTTGATTCAATTAAAAACAATTTCAGCTTGCAGCAAAATAGTTTCAGCAAGCGGAATATGAGTTTGCCATCTTCAAATGAAAGCGAAAGTGGTTTAGCAGATCTTCCACGTACGTATGTGCCGTATATAAAGGAAGCGACCAACGATTGGCGATCTCCTTCGTCTCAAGATACAGAAAACGAGCAGTTGTCACACTTTTTCGGTTGATAGTGATTATAGTGGTCATACAGAGATCAATGCTTCGGTTGTGAATGAAGAAGCAGAAGATCAAAGTCGCGCATATCTGTTGTCCAACTCTAGCGGTTCAAACGGTGAAGTGAACTCGATTCGTGCGACGATTCGAGTGGAAACGATAGCCGTTCAGATGAAAGTGACAAGGATTTCTTCCTTTCGGACGATGGAAGTGATCGTGCAAACGTATTTACGAAGAGCATGTACGAAGGATCCTAAGTTGTCTGTAGGTGCAAGTTGTATTCTCATTACGCAGTTTAGTCGCAAGTACAAGCTTCCCCGTAAAGCTCAGAATGATCTACTCAACTTACTTAAGGACGTTTCGCGCGAAAAATTGTTAACATGGATTTTTTTCTGAAACTTGTACCACTGTAAGATGATGAGTTAGTTATGGTCAGAAATGTAAAAAAAATGGGGGTCACCGCGACTTCGTTTTGGAGAGAACATGCCCGGAAAAAACACCCAAAAGGTGCCAAAATTGGGCTTCGTTAGCGAATAAGGCCAGTGTCTGTAAACCCAACTATATTGCAAGTAAATCTTTGAAGCGAAATCTTCTGTGCCAAATATTGTTTAGTGGACTTATTAAGTGAATTTAGTCAACTGGTGAGGTTCCTTACCGATCAAGTTAGGCATTTAGATACCACAGTTTCACGCGCCTTGCCGCCGCAAGATGGCAGGATTTGATGTCCCGTGAGGCAGAAATCTTGAAATTTTTTAACTTCCCACATTGATTTTTTGTTCATTTTTGGACAACGTGGAGATAATTGTAAATAAAATCCGTTTCTGGAAAGAAAAATTGGGGTCACCGAACGTCCAAGACCGTTAAATCCAGGCAAAGCTATAGCAATGGCCTTTTTCCCTATGGATTCTCATTGTATTACTCAGCGCGCGCGCTCGAGTATGACGTGGCGTGTGCATTTGCGTGCGCAGTAAGGATGCGCAGAAATAATTGGCGCGAACGTCCTTAATTTTACATTGTTCCGAGGGGGCTGAAATTGCTTTACCCCACAATTACAAGGAAACTGTTAATAAAAAGGACTATGCCATCGCGAGCCAACATTGCGAAAGTACCAGGTTTGTTCGATTTGCCACGAAAAAAATAGAAGGAGATGCCACGGAGTGTGAAGATGGACATCCCGAGGGAAGACCAACTAAAGAGGGTTCATACTTCCTCGAATTACCCCTGGAACCTCAGCTGGACAATGATTATTGAAGCGTCAACCTTTTAATCATTATTGTTATACGAGGTAGATAGAACTTAACATTACCAGAAAGTAATCAATTCCTGCGGCCTATGAATGTTTAACCTGTCAACGGCTCGCGGCGGGCATGACAACACAGTTTGAATGTGAGGCTTGATCACGATTTATATACAGCGGAAACCCCTTTTTTGTTATCATAGAAGAGAACACTCTGATTTTTCAGTATAACCTAAAACAGATATGGCAAGGTCAGTTTCAGTGTAACAAACTCAACCGCGGGCCAACCACAAAAGATTATTGATCAAGGCAAAAAATTGGAGTCTGGGTTTGATCGTTCATAAGCCAATCCAAAAGAGAATTATCTATACATTTCAAAGTGTTGGCGGGTACGGCTGGGTTCCTTGACACTGTAAACGATAATCGGTGGCTGTTTGAGAGAGTGGACACTGCAAGCAAGCAAAGCATGCAAGCCATGGGTGTGAGCCATACCAAAGTTCTTACCAGGCGACAGAAATACAGCCAATCAGATTGCAGGAAAGCTGTTGTAAGTTCGTCAGAATTTCCCCAAACCTTCCCATAGTGCACTGAATTGATTGTGTCAAGCTATTATGACATGGTACAAAATAGGTATGCATGACTTTCTCATGATATACTAAAAAGTACCACTTGTCACTTGTCTTTCTTTGCATACTTGGGCTGAAGGCTGAAGGGTATACAAAGAAAATACAAGT